>NW_027203758.1:0-57155 GCF_024711535.1 Dipodomys merriami | reverse complement strand
GGCTAAGGGTTAGTGATAAGTTTAGGTTTAGGGTTAGTGTTAGGGTTAGGATTAAGGTTATGGTTACTGTGAGAGTGAGGTTGAGGGTTAGGGTTAGGTTTGGGATGAGGTTTAGGGTTAGGGTTAGGGTTAAGATTAGGGTTAGGTTTAGGGTTAGGATGAGGGGTAGGGTGAGGGTTAGGGTTAGGTTTAGGGTGAGGGTTAGGGTTATTGTGAGGGTTAGGGTTAGCGTTAGTGTTAAGGTTAGGGTGACGGTTAGGTTTAGGGTGGAAGTTAGGGTTGGGGTGAGAGTAAGGTTTAGGGGCAAGGTTTGGTTGAGGGTGAGGGTTAGGGTTAAATTAGGGTTAGGGTGAGGTTGAGGGTGAGGGTGAGTTTTAGGTTTAGGGTTAGGTTTAGGGTGGGGGCTAGTGTGAGGGTGAAGGTTATGGCGAGTGTGAGTGTGAGTGTGAGGGTTAGGGTTAGGGTAAGGGCTAGGGTTAGGTTTAGGGTTCAGGTGAGGGTTAGCGTTATGGTGAGGTTTAGGGTTAGGTTTAGGGTTAGGATTAGGGTCATGGTTAGCATTAGGGTTAGGATTAGTGTGAGGGTTAGGATTAGGGTGAGGGTGACGGTGAGGGTTAGGGTTAAGGTTAGGTTGAGGGTGAGGGTGAGGTTTAGGGGTAGGATTAGAGTTAGGGTTAGGCTTAGGCTGAGGGTGAGGTTGAGGGTGAGGGTTAGGGTTAGGGTGAGGTTTAGGGCTAGTGTTATGGTGACGGTGAGGGTTAGGTTTAGGTGATGTTTAGGGAGAGGGTTAGGATGTGGGTGAGGGTTCAGTTGAGACTGAGGTTTAGATTTTGGGTGAGGGTGAGGGTGAGGTTGAGAGTTAGGGTTAGGGTGAGGGTTCGGGTTCGGGTGAGACTGAGATTTAGGGTGTGCGTGAGGGTTAGCTATAGGGTGAGGGTTAGGTTTAGGATGAGGGTGAGGGTTAGGTTTAGGATAAGGGCTAGGGTGGGGTTAGGGTGAGGTTGCGGGTGATTCGTAGGATTAGTTTCAGGGTTAGGCTGAGGGTGAGGCTGAGGGTTAGGGTGAGGTTGAGGGTTAGGTTTAGGGTGAGGGTTATTGTGACGGTGAGGGTTAGGGTGAGGGTTAGGGTTAGGGTTAGGTTTAGCGTGAGGGTTAGGGTTTGAGTAAGGTTTTGGGTGAAGGTTAGGGTGAGGGTGGGTTTTAGAGTTAGGTTTAGCGATAGGGTGAGGGTTACGGTGACGGTTAGGGTTAGGGTGAAGGTTAGTGTGAGGGTGAGGGTTTGGGTCAGACTGAGGGTTAGGGTGTGGGTGAGGGTTATGTTTAGGGTGAGGGTTAGGGTGACGGTGAGGTATAGGGTGCGGGTGAGTATTAGGATTAGGTTTAGGGTTAGGGTGAGGGTTAGGGTGAGGGTGAGGGTTAGCGTTAGGTTGAGGTTAGGGTCAGTGTGCGGGTGAGGGGTAGGATTAGTTTTAGGGTTAGGCTGAGGGTGAGTGTGAGGGTTAGAGTGAGGGTTAGGGTTAGACTTAGGGTGAGGGTTTTTGTGACGGTGAGGGTTAGGGTGAGGGTTAGGGTTAGGGTTAGGTTTAGCACGAGGGTTAGGTTTTGAGTCAGGTGTTGGGTGAGGGTTATGGTGAGGGTGCGTTTTAGAGTTAGGATTAGCGTTAGGGTGAGAGTTACGGTGATGGTTAGGGTTAGGGATAGGGTTAGGGTGAGGGTTAATGTGCTGGTTAGGCTTAGGCTTAGGGTTAGGGTTAGGATTAAGTTAAGGTTTAGGGTGAACGTTAGGGTGAGTGTGAGGGTTAGGGTTACCGTGAGTGGTAGGGTGAGGGTTAGGGTTAGGGTTAGGTTTAGTGTTAGGGTGAGTGTGAGGGTTAGGGTTAGGGTTCAGGTGAGGGTTAAGGTTATTGTTAGGGTTACGGTTATTGTTATTGTTAAGGTGATGGTGAGGGTGAGGTTTAGGATTAGGGTTAGGTTAGGTTTAGGTTTAGGGATAGTGTTAGGGTTAGGGTTAGGGTTAGGGTTAGGGTTACGGTTAAGGCGAGGGTGAGGGTGAGGTTGAGGGTGAGGGTTAGGGTTAGGTTTGGGGTGAGGTTTAGGGTTAGGTTTATGGTTAAGATTAGGGTTAGGTTTAGGGTTAGTATGAGAGGTAGGGTGAGGGATAGGGTTAGGTTTAGGGTGAGGGTTAGGGTTATTGTGAGGGTTAGGGTTATCGTTAGGGTTAGGGTTAGGATGAGGGTTAAGTTTAGGGTGGAGGTTAGGGTTGGGGTGAGAGAAAGGGTTATGGGCAGGGTTAGGTTGAGTGTGATGGTGAGGATGAGCGTGAGGGTTAGGATTAGTGTTTGGGTTTGGGCTAGGTTGAGGGTGAGGTTTAGGATTAAGTTTAGAGTTACCGTGAATGTGAGGTGAGGGTGAGGTTTAAGGTTAGGATTAGGGTGAGGTTTAGGGTTAGGGTTAGGGTAAGGGTGAGGGTGAGGGTTAGGGTTAGAGTTAAGTTTAGGGTGAGGGATAGGGTTAGGTTTAGTGTTAGGGTTAGGGTTAGGGTGAGGGTTATGATGAGGGTTAGGGTGAGGTTTAGGGTTAGGGTTAAGATTAG
Source organism: Dipodomys merriami (assembly GCF_024711535.1). Lineage (NCBI taxonomy): Eukaryota > Metazoa > Chordata > Mammalia > Rodentia > Heteromyidae > Dipodomys > Dipodomys merriami. Next base: position 54,562 of record NW_027203758.1, on the reverse strand, counting down.
GGTTAGGGTGGGGGTGAGTGTGAGGGTTAGGGTGAGGGTTAGGGTTAGTCTTAGGGTTACGCTGAGGGTTAGGTTTAGGGTGAGGGTTAGGGTTAGGGTTAGGTTGAGGGTCAGGTGATGGTGAGGGTTAGGGTTAGGGTTAGGGTGAAGGTTAGGGTTAGGCTTATGGTGAGTATTAGGGTTAGTGTGGAGGTTAGGGTTGGGGGGAGGTTAAGGTTTAGGGGCAGGGTTAGATTGAGGGTGAGCGTGAGGGTTACCGTTAAATTAGGTTTAGTGTTAGGCTGAGGGTGAGGGTGAGGCTTAGTGTTGGGGTGAGGGTTAGGGTTAGGGATAGGGTGAGGAAGAGGGTTAGCATTATAGTAAGGTTTAAGTTTATTGTTATGCTTAGGGTTAGGGTTAGGGTGAGGTATAGGTGAGGGTGAAGGTTAGGGTAAAGGGTAGGGTGAGGTTTAGGATGAGGGTGAGTGTTAGGGTGAGAGTGAGTGTTAGGGTTAAGTTTAGGGCTAGGGATAGGGTTAATGTGAGGGTTAGGGTTAGGTTTAGGGTTAGGGTTAGGGTTAGGCAAAGGTTTAGGATGAGTATTAGGATGAGAGTGAGTGTTAGAGTTATCGTGAGTGTTAGGGTGAGGGTTAGGGTTAGGGTTAGGTTGAGGGTGAGGGTTAGGCTGAGTGTGAGGGGTGAGGGTGAGGGTTAGGCTGAGGGTGAGTGGTGAGGATGAGGGTTAGGATTAGGGTTACTGTTAGGGTTAGGCTGAGGGTGATTATGAGAGTGATGGTTAGCATTAGGGTTAGGGTGAGTGTTAGGTTTAGGGTTAGGGTGAGAGTGAGTGTGAGGTTTAGGATTAGGGTTAGGGATACTGTTAGGCTGAGGGTGATGGTGAGGGTTATGGTTGGGGTGAGGGTTAGGGTTAGGGTTAGGATGAGGGTGAGGGCTAGGGTGTGGGTGAGCATTAGGCTAAAGATTAGGGTGAGGGTGAAGTTGAGGGCGATGTTTAGGGTGAGGGTGAGGGTTAAGGTGAGGGTTAGGTTGCGGGTGAGGTTTAGGGTTAGGGTTAGGTTGAGGGTTAGGTTTTGGGATAGGATGAGGGTTAGGATGAGGGCTAGGGTTAGGGATAGGGTGAGGGTTAGGCTGAGTGTGAGGGTTAGGGTGATGGTTAGGGTGAGGTTTAGGTTGAGCTTTAGTGATAGGTTTAGTGTTAGGGTGAGGGTTAGGGCAAGGCTAAGGCTTAGGGTGAGGGTTAGGGTAAGGCTAAGTGTTTGGGTGAGGGTTAGGGTTAGGAATAGGGTGAGTGTTAGGTTTAGTGTGAGGGTTAGGGTGAGGATTAGGGTTAGGTTTAGGATGAGGGTTAGGTTTAGGTTTGGAGTGAGAGTAAGGGTTAGCGTGAGGGTTAGGTTGAGAGTAAGGTTTACGGTTAAATTAGGGTTAGGTTTAGGTTGAGGGTGGTGGTGAGGATGAGGGTTCGGGTGAGGGTTCAGTTGAGGGTTCGGGTTTGGGTTAGGGTGAGGGTGATGGTGAGGTTTAGGTTTAGGGTTAGGGTTAGCATTACGGTGAGGGTGAGGTGAGGGTGAGGCTTAGGGTTAGGGTTAGTGTGAGGTTTAGGATTAGGGTTAGGGTTAGGGTTAGGGTGAGGGTGAGGGTTAGGGTAAGGCATAGGGTTAGGTTGAGGCTGAGGGTGAGGGTTAACATTAGGATTAGGGTTAGGGTTAGGGTGACGGTGAGGTTGAGGATGAGGGTGAGTGTGAGGGTTAGGGTTAGTGTTAGGGTTAGGCTTAGGTTTAGAGTAAGGGTGAGTGTGAGGGTTAGGGTTAGGGTTTTGATTAGGCTTAATGTTAGGCTGAGGGTGAGGGTTAGATTTAGTGTGAGTGTTAGGTTTAGGGTTAGGTTTAGGATTAGGGTGAGGGTTAGGGTTAGGATTAGGGTTGGGTTTAGGGTGCGGGTTAGGGTTATGGTTAGGGTTAGGGTTAAGGTGAGGGTGAGGGTTTCGCTTAGGGTTAGGGTGAGGATTAGGGCTAAGGTGAGCTTTAAGGATAGGTTTAGGGTTAGGGTTACAGTGAGGGTGAGAGTTAGGGTTAAGGTTAAGTTTAGAGACAGGGTGAGGGTGAGGGTTAGGGTTAGGATTAGGTTTAGGGTAAGGGTTACGTTGAAGGTGAGGGTGAGGGTTAGGGTTAAGGTTAGGGTTAGGCTTAGGTTTAGGGTGAGTGTTAGTGTTAGGGTTAGGGTGAGAGTTTGGGTTAGGTTTAGGATTAGGATGAGGGTTAGGCTGAGGAGTAGGGTTAGGGTTATGGTGAGGGTTAGGGTTAGTTTGAGGGTTAGGGTTAGCTTAGGGTGAGCTTTAGGTTAAGGTAAGGGTGAGGGATGGGTTTAGGGTGAGGGTGAGGCTGAGGCTTAGGTTTAGGGTTAGTGTGAGCTCTAGGGTGAGGATGAGGGTTAGGTTTAAGGTTAGGCTGAGGTTTAGGGTTAGTGTTAGGGTGAGGGGTAGGGTTAGGGTTAGTGTGAGGGTTAGGTTTAGTTTGAGGTTTAGGGTTAGGTTGAGGGTTGTGTGAGTTTAAGGCTTAGGGTGAGGTTTAGGGTGAGAGTGAGGGTTAGGGTTAGCTTTAGGGTGAATGTGAAGGTAAGGGTGCGGCTTAGTGTTAGAGTTAGGTTTAAGATTAGGGTGAGTGTTATGGTGAGGTTTAGCGTTCAATTGAGGGTTAGGTGTAGTGTGAGGGTTAGGGTAACATTTAGGTTTAGGGTTAGGGTGAGGGTAAGGGTTAGGGTGAGTGTTAGGGTTATCGTGAGTGTTAGGGTGAGGGTTTGGCTTTGGGTTAGGATTAGGTTTAGGTTGAGGGTGAGGGTTAGGCTGAGGGAGAGGGGTGAGTGTGAGGGTTAGGATTAGGGTTATGGTTATGGTTAGGCTGAGGGTGAGGGAGAGGATTGGCATTAGGTTTAGGGTGAGTGTTAGGGTTAGGGTTAGTGTGAGGGTGAGTGTGAGGGTTAGGATTAGGGTTAGGGTTACTGTTAGGCTGAGGGTGAGTGTGAGGGTCAGGTTTAGGGCGAGGTTTAGGGTTAGGTTTAGGGTTCGGGTGAGGGCTAGATTTACGGTTAGGATTAGGTTTAGGTTTAGTTTTAACTGGAGGGTGAGGGTGAGGGTGAGTGTGTAGGGTTAGGGTGAGGGTTAGGCTTATCATTATGGTGAGGTTAGGGTTAAGGTGATGTTTAGGGTGAGGGTGATGGTTAGGGAGAGGGTTAGTGTGCGGGTGAGGTTTAGGGTTAGTGTTAGGGGGATGGTTAGTTTTAGGGATAGGATGATGGTTAGCATGAGAGCTAGGGTTAGGGTGAGGGTGAGGGGTAGCTTTAGTGTGAGGATTAGGGTTAGGTTTAGGGTTAGGGTGATGGTTAGGGTGAGGGTTAGGGTGAGGGTTAGTGATAGGGTTATTATTAGCGTGAGGGTTAGAACAAGGCTAAGGCTTAGAGTGAGGGTTAGGGTAAGGCAAAGGGTTAGGGTGAGGGTGAGGGTTCGGTTTAGTGTTAGGGTGAGGTTCATGGTTAGCTTTAGGGTTAGGGTTAGGATCAGGGTTAGCGTGAGGGTTGGAGTTAGGTTTAGGGTGAGGGTTGGGTTTAGTATCAGGGTTAGAGTTATGATTACAGTTAGGGTGAGGGCTAGGGTGAACTTGAGGATTAGGTTTAGGGGTAGGGTGAGGGTTAGGGTTAGGATTACGGTTATAGTGAGAGATAGGGTTAGGGTTAGGTTTAGGGTCAGAGTGAGGTTTAGGGTTAGGATTAGTGTTAGGTGAGGGCTAGGTAGAGGGTTAGGGTTAGGCTTAGGGTTAGGTTGAGATTTCCAGTTAGGTTGAGGGTGAGGGTTAGTGTTAGGTTTAGGGTTACGGTTAGATTGAGTGTTAGGGTTAGGGTGAGGTTTAGGGTTAGGGTGAGGGTGAGGGTTAGCATTAGGGTTAGGTTTAGGGTTATTGTTAGGGTTAGGGTTAGGTTTAAGGTTATGGATACCATTAGGTTGAGAGTGAGGGTAAGGTTTAGGCTTAGGGTTAGTGTGAGGTTATGGTTAGGTTTAGGATAAATGTTAGGGTCAGGGTTAGTATGAGGGATAGGGCGAGAGGTAGGGGTAGGGTTAGGGTGAAGGTTACGGTGAGTTTGAGGGTTATGGTTAGTGTTAGGGTTAGGTTTAGGATGAGGGTTAGCGTCAGGGTGCATGTTAGGGTTAGGGTGAGGGTTAGGGTTAGGCTAGATTTTGGTTTTGTGTGAGAGTGAGGGTTAGTGTTAGGATTAGGGTTAGGGTTAGGCTGAGGGTGAGGGTGAAGATGAGGGTGAGTATGAGGGTTAGAGTTAGAGTTAGGGTTAGGTTTAGGGTTAGGGTTAGGGTAAGGGTTTGGTTTAGTTGGAGGGTTAGGGTTAGGGTGAGGGTTGGGGTGAGGTTAAGGCTTTAGATGAGGTTTAGGGTGAGAGTGAGGTTTAGGTTTAGCCTTAGGGCGAGTGTGAGGGTAAGGGTACGGGTTAGGGTTAGGTTTAGGTTTAGGATGAGGGTGATTGTTAGGGTGAGGGTAAGGGTTAGGGTGAGGGTTAGGGTTAGTGTGAATGTTAGGGTTAGGTTTAGGGTTAGGGTTAGGGTGAGGGTAAGGTTTAGGGTGAGTGTTAGGGTGAGAGTGAGTGTTAGGGTTATCATGAGTGTTAGGGTGAGAATTAGCATGAGGGTTAGGTTTAGGGTTAGGTTGAGGGTGAGGGTTAGGCTGAGGGTGAGGGGTGAGGGTGACAGTGAGGGTGAGGGTTATCATTAGGGTTAGGGTGAGGGTTATGGTTGGGGTTACGTTGAGGGTGAGTGGGAGGGTTAGGATTAGGTTTAGGGATACTGTTTGGCTGAGGGTGACGGTGAGGGTTAGGGTTAGGGTGAGGGTTAGGGTTAGGGTGAGGGTGAGGGTGACTGCCAGAATTACCGTTAGGATTAGGGTTAGGTTTAGTGTTAAGCTGAGGGTCATGGTTTGGGTGAGCACTAGGGTTAGGTTGAGGGGTAGGCCTAAGTTTAGTGTGAGGGTTAGGGTTAGGGTGATATTTAGCGTGAGGGTGAGTGTTAGGGTGCTGGTGAGGTTTACGGTTAGTGTGAGTGTGAGAATTAGGTTTAGGGTTAGGTTGAGGGTTAAGCTTAGTGTGAGAGTTAGGATTAGGGTTAGGGTGATTGTTACAGTGAGGGTTAGGTTGAGGATTAGTGATACGGTTAGTGTTACGGTGAGGGTTAGGGCAAGGCTAAGGCTTAGGGTGAGGGTTAGGGTAAGGATAAGAGTTAGGGTGAGGTTTAGGGTTAGGGTTAGGGTGAAGTTTAGGTTTAGTGTGAGGGTTAGGGTTAGGGTTAGGGTTAGGGTGAGGGTAAGAGTTAGGGTTAGGGTTAGGGTTAGGGTAAGGGTTTGGTTTACTTGGAGGGTTAGGGTTAGGGTGAGGGTTGGGGTGAGGTTAAGGCTTTAGATGAGGTTTAGGGTGAGAGTGAGGGTTAGGTTTAGCCTTAGGGCGAGTGTGAGGGTAAGGGTACGGTTAGGGTTAGGTTTAGGTTTAGGATGAGGTTGATTGTTAGGGTGAGGGTTAGGGTTAGGGTGAGGGTTAGGGTTAGTGTGAACGTTAGGGTTAGGTTTAGGGTTAGGGTTAGGGTGAGGGTAAGGTTTAGGGTGAGTGTTAGGGTGAGAGTGAGTGTTAGGGTTATCATGAGTGTTAGGGTGAGAATTAGCGTGAGGGTTAGGTTTAGGGTTAGGGTGATAGTGAGGGTTACGGTTAGCTTTAGTCTTATTGTGAGGGTTATGATGAGGGTTAGGGTTGTGGTTATGGTTCGATTTAGGATGAGGGTGTGGGTTAGGGTTAGTGTTAGGTTGAGGGTTAAGCTTAGCATTAGGGTTAGGGTGAGGTTTAGGGTGAGTGTTAGGGTTAGGGTCTGGGTCTGGGTGGGGTTTAGGGTTAGGGTTAGGGTTAGGGTAAAGGTTAGGGTGAGGGTTAGGTTGAGAGTGAGGGTTAGGGTTATCGTGAGGTTTAGGGTGATGGTTAGGGTGAGGGTTAAGGTTGGGGTTAGGGTTTGGTTTAGGGTGAGGGTGAGGGTTACGGTTAGGGTGAGGGTGAGGGTTAGGTTTAGGGGTAGGTTTGGGGTGAGGGTGAGGGTGAGGGTTAGGTTTAGGGTTAAGGTTAGGGTTAGGTTTAGGTTGAGGGTGAGGTTTAGGTTTAGGGTTAGGGTGAGGGTAAGATTTAGCGAGAGGGTTAGGGTGAGGGTGAGGGCTAGGCTGAGGATGAGGGTGAGGGTGAGGGTTAGGATTAGAGTTAGGCTTAGGGTTAGGATGAGTGTGAGGGTGAGGGTGAGGGTTAGGGTTAGGGTTAGGGTGAGGGCTAGGGTGAGGGTGAGGGTTAGGGTTAGGGTGAGGGTGAGGGTTTCGGTTAGGTAGGGGTGAGGGTTAATGTGAGGATTAGGATAAGGGTGAGGGTCAGGGTGAGGGTTAGGTTTACGGTGAGGGTTAGGGTTAGGGTTAAGGTGAGGGTTAGGGTTCGGGTGATGTTTAGGTTGAGGGTGAGTGTTAGGGTGAGGGTGAGGGTTCGCGTGAGGTTGAGGGTTAAGGTGTGGGTGAGGGTTAGGCTTAGGGTGAGTGTTAGGGTGATGGTGATGGTTATGGTGAGGGTGAGGGTTAGGGCTAGGGTTAGGGTGAGGATTAGGTTTAGGGTTAGGCTTAGGATGAGTGTTAGGTTGAGGGGTAGGTTTATGGTTAGAGTGAGGGTTAGGGTTATTGTGATTGTTAGGGTTGGGTGAGGGTTAGAATTAGGTTGTGGTTGAGGGTTAGGTTTAAGGTGAGGTTTAGAGTTAGGTTTAGGGTTCATGTTAGGGTGAGGGTGAGGGTGAGGGTTAGTGTTAGGGGTAGGAATAGGTTTAGGGTGAAGGTGATGGAGAGGGTTAGGTTAAGGATTAGGGGTAGGGTTATGGTTAGGCTTAGTGTGAGGGTGAGGGTGAGGGTGAGGTTTAGGGTGAGTGTTAGGGTTAGGGTTAGGGTGAAGGTTAGGGTTAGGGTGATGTTTAGGGTGAGGGTGAGTGTTAGGCTGACGGTGATGTTTAGGCTGAAGGTGAGGGTTGGTTTATGGTTAGTATTAGGGTGAGTGTTAGGGTTAGGGTTAGGGATAGGGTGAGGATTAGGGTGAAGTTTAGGGTTAGGGTGAGGATTACTGTGAGGATTAGGGTTAGGGTTAGGGTTAGGGTTAGGGTTAGGTTGAGGGTAATCATTAGGGGGAGGTTTAGGGTGAGGGTTAGGGTTAGGATCAGGGTTAGTGTTAGTGTTAGGGTGAGGATGAGTGTTTGGGTTAGGGTTAGGGTGAAGGTTAGGGATAGGGTGAGGTTAAGGGATAAGTTTAGGGTTAGGGTGATGGTGAGCGTGAGGTTTAGAGTTAGCATTAGGCTTAGGCTTATGTTTAGGGTGAGGGTTAGGGTTAGAATTAGGGTTGGGGGAAATTGAGGGTGAGTGTGAGGGTTAGGGTTAGGTTGAGGGTAAGGGTTAGGGTGTGGGTTAGGGTTAGTGTTAGGGTGAGGGTTAGAGTGTGAGTTAAGGTGAGGGTGAGTGTAAGGATGAGGGTTAGGGTTAGGATTAAGTTTGGTTTGAGGGCTAGGGTGAGGGTAAGTTTTAGGGTTTGGGTGAGGTTTAGGGTTAGGGTTAGGGTTAGGATCATGGTTAGCATCAGGGTTAGAGTGAGGTTTAAGGTTAGTGTGAGCGTTAGGCTGAGGGTAAGGGTTAGGATGAGGGTTAGTGTTAGGGTGAGGGTTAGGGTGAGTGTGAGGGTGAGGGTGAGGGTTAGAATTAGGATTAGGGTTAGGGTTTGTGTTAGGTTGAGTTTGAGTGTGTGGGTGAGGGTGAGGTTTAGGGTTTGGGTTAGGTTTAGGGTGAGGGCTAGGGTTAGGATGAGGGTTAGGGTGAGTGTGAGGGTGAATGTGAGGGTTATGGTTAGGGGAAGGGCTAGGGTTAGGGTTAGGTTTAGGGTGAGGTTAGGTTGAGGTTTAAGGTTAGGGTCAGAGTTAGTGTTAGGGTTAGGGTGAGCATGAGGGTTTGGGTTAGGGTTAGGGTGAAGGTTAGGGATAGGGTGAGGTTTAGGGATAGGTTTAGGGTTAGGATTAAGGTGAGGGTGAAGGCTAGATTTAGCATTAGTCTTAGGCTTTGGGTTAGGTTGAGGTTTAGGGTTAGAATTATGGTTAGGGGGAATGTGAGGGTTTAGGGTGAGGGTTAGGATTAGGGTTAGGATGAGGTTTAGGGTTAGGGTGTGGGTTAGGGTTAGGGTTAGGGTTAGGGTTAGGGTTAGGGTTAGGGTTAGGATTAGTGTTGGTTTGAGGGCTAGGGTGCTGGTGAGGTTTAGGGTTAGGATGAGGTTTAGGGGTAGGGTTAGGGTCATGGTTAGCATTAAGGTTAAGCTGAGATTTAGGTTTAGTGTGAGCGTTAGGCTGAGAGTAAGGGTTAGGGTGAGGGTAAGTGTTGGGGTGAGGGTTAGGGTGAGAGTGAGGGTTAGGGTTAGTGTGAGTGTTAGGGTGAGGGTTAGGGTTAGGGTAAGGGATAGGGTTAGGTTTAGGGTTAGGGTGAGGTTAGGGTGAGGGTGAAGGTTAGGTTGAGAGTTAAGATTTGGGTGAGTGTTAGGGTTAGGGTTAGGGTGAGTGTTAGTTTTAGGGTGATGTTTTGGGTGAGGGTTAGGGTGAGGGTTAGGGTGAGGGTTCGGGTTCGGGTTAGGGTGAGTGTGAGGGTGATTGTGAGGGTTAGGGTTAGCCTTAGTCTTATTGTGAGGGTTATGGTGAGGATTAGGGTTAGGGTTATGTTTCGGTTTAAGATGAGTGTGTGGGTTAGGGTTAGTGTTACATTGAGGGTTAAGCTAACATTAGAGTTAGGGTGAGGGTTAGGGTGAGGGTTAGGATGAGGGTTAGGGTGAGGGTGAGCTTGAGGGTTAGGATTAGGGATATGTTTACAGTTAGGTTGAGGTTGTGGGTGAGGTTGAGGGTTAGGGTTAGGATTAGGGTTAGGTTTAGGGTTAGTCTAAGGCTGAGGGTGAGGTTTAGGATAAGGGGGAGGGTTAGGCTTAGGGTGATGTTTAGGCTGAGGTTGAGGGTTAGGGTGAGGGTATGGGTGAGGGTGCGAATGACGGTTAGGGTTTGGGTGATGGTAAGGTTTAGGGTGAGCATTAGGATTAGGTTTAGTGTGACATTGAGTGTTAATGTTTTGGTCTGGGTGAGGTTTAGGGTTAGGGTTAGGGTGAGGGTAAGGGTTAAGGTGAGAGTTAGGGTGAGAGTGAGGGTTAGGGTTATCGTGAGGATTAGGGTGATGGTTAGCGTCAGGGTTAGGGTTGGGGTTAGGGTTTGGTTTAGGGTGAGGGTGAGGGTTACGGTTAGAGTGAGGGTGAGGGTTAGGGTTAGGGTTAGGCTTAGGTTTAGGGTGAGGGTGAGGGTTAGGGTTAGGTTTAGTGTTAGCGTTAGGGTTAGGTTTAGGTTGAGGGTGAGGTTTAGGGTTAGTGTTAGGGTGCAGATAAGGTTTAGGGAGAGGGTTAGGGTGAGGGTGAGGGTTAGGCTGAGGGAGAGGGTGAGGATGAGGTTTAGGATTAGAGTTATGCTTAGGGTTAGGATGAGTGTGAGGGTGAGGGTGAGGGTTAGGGTTAGGGTTAGGGTGAGGGTTAGGGTGAGGGTGAGGGTGAGGGTTTCGGTTAGGTAGGGATGAGGTTTAATGTGAGGATTAGGGTGAGGGTGAGGGTCAGGGTGAGGGTTAGGTTTAGGGTGAGGGTTAGGGTTCGAGTGATGTTTAGGTTGAGGGTGAGTGTTAGGGTGATGGTGAGGGTTCCCGTGAGGTTGAGTGTTAAGGTGTGGGTGAAGTTTAGGCTTTGTTTGAGTGTTAGGGTGATGGTGATGGTTATGGTGAGGGTGAGGGTTAGGGATAGGGTTAGGATGAGTGTTAGGTTGAGTGGTAGGTTTATGGTTAGAGTGAGGGTTAGGGTTATTGTGATTGTTAGGGTTAGGGTGAGGGTTTGGATTAGGTTGTGGTTGAGGGTTAGGTTTAAGGTGAGGTTTAGGGTTAGATTGAGGGTTTGTGTTAGGGTGAGGGTGAGGGTGAGCTTTAGTGTTAGGGGTAGGGATAGGTTTAGGGTGAAGGTGATGGAGAGGGTTAGGTTAAGTATTAGGGGTAGGGTTATGGTTAGGTTTTGGGTGAGGGTGAGGGTGAGGGTGAGGTTTAGGGTGAGTGTTAGGGTTAGGGTTAGGGTGAAGGTTAGGGTTAGGGTGATGTTTAGGGTGAGGGTGAGTGTTAGGCTGACGGTGATGTTTAGGCTGAGGGTGAGGGTTAGGTTTATGGTTAGTATTAGGGTGAGTGTTAGGGTTAGGGTTAGGGATAGGGTGAGGATTAGGGTGAAGTTTATTGTGAGGGTTATGGTGAGGATTAGTGTGAGGATTAGGGTTATGGTTAGGGTTAGGGTTAGGTTGAGGGTAATCATTAGGGTGAGGTTTAGGGTGAGGGTTAGGGTTAGGATCAGGGTTAGTGTTAGTGTTAGGGTGAGGATTAGTGTTTGGGTTAGGGTTAGGGTGAAGGTTAGGGATAGGGAGAGGTTAAGGGATAAGTTTAGGGTTAGGGTGACGGTGAGGGTGAGGGTTAGAGTTAGCATTAGGCTTAGGCTTAGGGTGAGGGTGAATGTTAGGCTTAGAATTAGGGTTAGGGGGAAAGTGAGGGTGAGGGTGTGGGTTAGGGTGTGGGTTAGGGTTAGTGTTAGGGTAAGGGTGAGTGTGTGATTTAGGGTGAGGGTGAGGGTGAGAATGAGGGTTAGTATTAGGATTAGGGTTGGTTTGAGGGCTAGGGTGAGGGTAAGGGTTAGGCTAAGGCTGAGGTTTAGGGTTAGGGTGAGGGTTAGGGTCATGGTTAGTGTTAGGGTTAGGGGGAGGGTTAAGTTTAGTGTGAGCATTAGGCTGAGGGTAAGGGTTAGTGTGAGGGTCAGTGTTAGGTTGAGGGTTAGCGTGAGAGTGAGGGTTAGGGTTAGCGTGAGTGTTAGGGTGAGGGTTAGGTTTAGGATTAGGGTTAGGGATAGGGTTAGGCTGAGGATGAGGTTGAGGGTGAGGGTGATCTTGAGGTTTACGGTTTGGCATAGGGTTAGGGTTAGTGTGTGGGCTAGGGTGAGGGTGAGGTTTAGGTTGAGTGTGAGGGTGAGAGTGAGGACTAGGGTTAGGATTAGGGTTAGGGTTTGGGTTAGGCTTAGTTTGAGTGTTTGGGTGAGGGTGAGCTTTAGGTTTAGGGTGAGGGCTAGGGTTAGGATTAGGGTTAGGGTGAGTGTGAGGGTGAATGTGAGGGTTAGGGTTAGGGTAAGGGCTAGGGATAGGGTTAGGTTTAGGGTGAGGTTAGGTTTAGGGTTAGGGATAGGGTCAGGGTTATTGTTAGGGTTAGTGTGAGGATGAGGGTTTGGGTTAGGGTTAGGGTGAAGGTTAGGGATAGGGTGAGGTTAGGGATAGGTTTAGGGTTAGGGTGATGGTGAGGGTGGGGGTTAGAGTTAGCATTAGTCTTAGGCTTAGGGTTAGGGTGAGGTTTAGGGTTAGAATTAGGGTTAGGGGGAAGGTGAGGGTTTAGGGTCAGGGTTAGGGTTAGGGTGAGGTTTAGGGTTAGGGTGTGTGTAAGGGTTAATGTTAGGGTGAGGGTGGGTGTATGTTTTAGGGTGAGGGTGAGGGTAAGAATGAGGGTTACGGTTGGGATTAGGGTTGGTTTGAGGGCTAGGGTGCGGGTGAGGTTTAGGGTTAGGGTGAGGTTTAGGCGTAGGGATAGGGTCATGGTTAGCATTAAGGTTAAGCTGAGATTTAGGTTTAGTGTGAGCGTTAGGCTGAAGGTAAGGGTTAGGGTGAGGGTAAGTGTTAGGGTGAGGGTTAGGGTGAGTGTGAGGGTTAGGGTTAGCGTGAGTGATAGGGTGAGGGTTAGGGTTAGGGTAAGGGCTAGCTTTAGGTTTAGGGTTAGGGTGAGGTTAGGGTGAGGGTGAGGGTTAGGGTGAGAGTTAAGGTTTGGGTGAGGGTTAGGGTTAGGGTTAGGATGAGGGTTAGTTTTAGGGTGATATTTTGGGTGAGGTTTCGTGTTAGGGTGAGGGTGAGGGTTCGGGATAGGGTGAGGGTGAGGGTGATAGTGAGGGTTAGGGTTAGCCTTAGTCTTATTGTGAGGGTTATGGTGAGGGTTAGGTTTAAGGTTAGGTTTTGCTTTAGGATGAGGGTGTGGGTTAGGTTTAGTGTTAGGTTGAGGGTTAAGCTTAGCATTAGGGTTAGGGTGAGGTTTAGGGTGAGGGTTAGGGTTAGCGTTAGAGTTAGTTTTAGGGTGAGGGTGAGGTTGAGGGTTAGGAATAGGGATATGTTTACAGTTAGGTTGAGGGTGTGGGTGAGGTTGAGGGTTAGGGTTAGGATTAAGGTTAGGTTTAGGGTTAGGCTAAGGGTGAGGGTGAGGGTGAGGGTGAGGGTTAGGATAAGGGGGAGGTTTAGGCTTAGGGTGATGTTTAGGCTGAGGGTGAGGGTTAGGGTGTGGGTATGGGTGAGAGTGAGACTGAGGGTTAGGGTTTGGGTGATGGTGAGTTTTAGGGTGAGCATTAGGGTTAGGTTTAGGGTGACGTTGAGCGTTAAGGTTTGGGTCTGTGTGAGGTTTAGGGTTAGGGTTAGGGTGAGGGTAAGGATTAGGGTGAGAGTTAGGGTGAGAGTGAGGGTTAGGGTTATCGTGAGGTTTAGGGTGATGGTTAGGGTGAGGGTTAAGTTTGGGGTTAGGGTTTGGTTTAGGGTGAAGGTGAGGGTTACGGTTTGGGTGAGGGTGAGGGTGAGGGTTAGGGTTAGGGTTAGGTTTAGGGTGAGAGTGAGGGTGAGATGAGGGTTAGGTTGAGGTTAAGGTTTAGGGAAAGGGTTAGGTGAGGTTAAGGGTTAGTTTGAAGGTGAGGGTGAGGGTGAGGGTTAGGGTTAGGGTGAGGGCTATGATAAGGGTGAGGGTGAGGGTTAAGGTGAGGCTGAGGGTGAGGGTTTCGGTTAGGTAGGGGTGAGGGTTAATGTGAGGATTAGGGTGAGGTTGAGGGTCAGGTTGAGGGTTAAGCTTAGGGTGAGGGTTAGGGTTAGGGTTAAGGTTAGGATTAGGGTTCGGGTGATGTTTAGGTTGAGGGTGAGAGTTAGGGTGAGGGTGAGGGTTCGCGTGAGGTTGAGGGTTAAGGTGTGGGTGAGGGTTAGGCTTAGGGTGAGTGTTAGGGTGATGGTGATGGTTATGGTGAGGGTGAGGGTTAGGGTTAGGGTTAGGGTGAAGATTAGGTTTAGGGTTAGGCTTAGGATGAGTGTTAGGTTGAGGGGTAGGTTTATGGTTAGAGTGAGGGTTAGGGTTATTGTGATTGTTAGGGTTAGGATTAGGTTGTGGTTGAGGGTTAGGTTTAACATGAGGTTTAGAGTTAGGTTTAGGGTTTGTGTTAGGGTGAGGGTGAGGGTTAGTGTTAGGTGTAGGGATAGGTTTAGGGTGAAGGTGATGGAGAAAGTTAGGTTAAGGATTAGTGGTAGTGTTAGGGTTAGGCTTAGTGTGAAGGTGAGGGTGAGGGTGAGGTTTAGGGTGAGTGTTAGGGTTAGGGTTAGGGTGAACGTTAGGGTTAGGGTGATGTTTAGGGTGAGGGTGAGTGTTAGGCTGAACATGATATTTAGGCTGAGGGTGAAGGTTAGGTTTATGGTTAGTATTAGGGTGAGTGTTAGGGTTAGGGTTAGGGATAGGGTGAGGATTAGGGTGAAGTTTATTGTGAGGGTTAGGGTGAGGATTAGTGTGAGGATTAGGGTTAGGGTTAGGGTTAGGGTTAGGTTGAGGGTAATCATTAGGGTGAGGTTTAGGGTGAGGGTTAGAATTAGGATCAGGGTTAGTGTTAGTGTTAGGGTGAGGATGAGGGTTTGGGTTAGGGTTAGGGTGAAGGTAAGGGATAGGGTGAGGTTTAGGGTTAAGTTTAGGGTTAGGGTGACGGTGTGTGTGAGGGTTAGTGTTAGCATTAGGCTTAGGCACGGTTTAGGGTGAGGGTTAGGGTTAGAATTAGGGTTAGGGGGAAAGTGAGGGTGAGAGTGAGTATTAGGGTTAGTGTTAGGGTGAGGGTTAGGGTTAGTGTTAGGTGAGAGTTAGGGTTAGGGTGTGGGTTAGGGTTAGTGTTAGGGCGAGGGTTAGAGTGTGATTTAGGGTGAGGGTGAGGGTAAGGATGAGGGTTAGTGTTAGGATTAGGGTTGGTTTGAGGGCTAGGGTGAGGGTAAGGGTTAGGTTTAGGGTGAGGTTTAGGGTTAGGTTTAGGGTTAGGGTCATGGTTAGCGTTAGGGTTAGGATGAGGGTTAAGTTTAGTGTGAGCATTAGGCTGAGGGTAAGGGTTAGTGTGAGGGTAAGGGTTAGGGTGAGGGTCAGGGTGAGAGTGAGGGTTAGGGTTAGCGTGAGTGTTAGGGTGAGGGTTAGGGTTAGGATTAGGTTTAGGTTAGGGTTAGCCTGAGGATGAGGGTGAGGGTGAGGGTGATGTTGAAGTTTAGGGTTTGGCTTAGGGTTTGGGTTAGTGTGAGGGCTAGGGTGAGTGTGAGGGTTAGGGTGAGTGTGTGGGTGAGGGTGAGGGTTAGGGTTAGGATTAGGGTTAGGGTTTGGGTTAGGCTGAGTTTGAGTGTGTGTGTGAGGGTGAGGTTTAGTTTTAGGGTTAGGGTGAGGGCTTGTGTTTGGATGAGGGTTAGGGTGAGTGTGAGGGTGAATGTGAGGGTTAGGGTTAGGGTAAGGGCTAGGATTAGGGTAAGGTTTAGGGTGACGTTAGGTTGAGGATTAGGGTTAAGGTCGGGGTTAGTGTTATTGTTAGTGTGAGGATGAGGTTTGGGTTAGGGTTAGGGTGAAGGTTAGGGATAGGGTGAGGTTTAGGGATAGGTTTAGGATTAGGGTGACGGTGATGGTGAGGGTTAGATTTAGCATTAGTCTTAGGCTTAGGGTTAGGGTGAGTTTTAGGGTTAGAATTAGGGTTAGGGGGAAGGTGAGGGTTTAGGGTGAGGGTCAGGGTTAGGGTTAGGGTGAGGTTTAGGGTTAGGGTGTGAGTTAGGGTTAGTGTTAGGGTGAGGGTGAGTGTGTGATTTAGGGTGAGGGTGAGGGTAAGGATGAGGGTTAGGATTAGGGTTGGTTTGAGGGCTATTGTGCGGGTGAGGGTTAGGTTTAGGGTGAGGTTTGGTGGTAGGTTTAGGGTCATGTTTAGCATTAAGGTTAGGGTGAGATTTAGGTTTAGTGTGAGCGTTAGGCTGAGGGTAAGGTTTAGGGTGAGGGTAAGTGTTAGGCTGACGGTTAGGGTGAGAGTGGGGGTTAGGGTTAGCGGGAGTGTTAGGGTTCGGTTTAAGGTTAGGGTAAGGGCTAGGTTTAGGTTTAGGGTTAGGGTGAGGTTAGGGTGAGGATGAGGGTTTGGGTGAGAGTTAAGGTTTGGGTGAGGGTTAGTTTTAGGGTGATGTTTCGGGTGAGAGTGAGGGTTAGGGTGAGGGTTAGGGTGAGGGTGAGGGTGATAGTGAGGGTTAGGGTTAGCCTTAGTCTTATTGTGAGGGTTATGGTTAGGGTTATGCTTAGGGTTCGTTTTAGGATGAGGGTGTGGGTTAGGGTTAGTTTTAGGTTGAGGGTTAAGCTTAGCATTAGGGTTAGGGTGAGGGTTAGGGTGAGGGTTAGGGTTAGGGTTAGAGTTAGGTTTAGGGTGAGGGTGAGGTTGAGGGTTAGGATTAGGGATAGGTTTACAGTTAGGTTGAGGGTGTGGGTGAAGTTGAGGGTTAGGGTTAGGAAAAGGGTTAGGTTTAGGGTTAGGCTGAGGGTTAGGGTGAGGGTGAGGGTTAGGATAAGGGGGAGGTTTAGGCTTAGGGTGATGTTTAGGCTGAGGGTGAGGTTTAGGGTGAGGGTATGGGTGAGGGTGAGACTGAGGGTTAGGGTTTGGGTGATGGGAAGGTTTATGGTGAGCACTAGGGTTAGGTTTAGGGTGACGTTGAGCGTTAAGGTTTGGGTCTGTGTGAGGTTTAGGGTTAGGGTTAGGGTGAGGGTAAGGGTTAGGGTGAGGGTTAGGGTGAGAGTGAGGGTTGGGTTTATCGTGAGGTTTAGGGTGATGGTTAGGGTGAGGGTTAGGGTTGGGTTTAGGGTTTGGTTTAGGGTGAGGGTGAGGGTTATGGTTAGGGTGAGGGTGAGGGTTAGGGTTAGGGTTAGGTTTAGGGTGAGGGTGAGGGTGAGGTTTAGGTTTAGGGTTAGGGTTAGGGTTAGGTTTAGGTTGAGGGTGAGGATTAGGGTTAAGTTTAGGGTGAGGGTAAGGTTTACGGAGAGGGTTAGGGTGAGGGTGAGGGTTAGGCTGAGGGTGAGGGTGAGGGTGAGGGTTAGGATTAGAGTTAGGCTTAGGTTTAGGATGAGGGTGAGGGTGAGGGTGAGAGTTAGGGTTAGGGTTAGGGTGAGGGCTAGGTTTAAGATTAGGGTTAGAGTGTGTGTGAGGGTGAATGTGTGGTTTAGGGTTAGGGTAAGGGCTAGGGTTAGGGTTAGGGTTAGGGTGAGTTTAGGTTGAGGGTTAGGGTTAGGGTCAGGATTAGTGTTAGGATTAGGGTGAGGATGAGGGTTTGGATTAGGGTTAGGGTGAAGTTTAGGGATAGCGTGAGGTTTAGGGATACTTTTTAGGGTTAGTGTGACTGTGAAGGTGAGTGTTATAGTTAGCATTAGTCTTAGGCTTAGGGTTAGGGTGAGGTTTAGGGTTAGAATTAGGGTTAGGGGGAAGGTGAGGGTTTAGGGTGAGGGTTAGGGTTAGGGTTAGGGTGAGGTTTAGGGTTAGGGTGTGGGTTAGGGATAGTGTTAGGGTGAGGGTGAGTGTGAGATTTAGGGTGAGGGTGAGGGTAAGGATGAAGGTTAGGGTTAGGATTAGGGTTGTTTTGAGGGCTAGGGTGCGCGTGAGTGTTTTGGTTAGGGTGAGGTTTCGGGGTAGGGTTAGGGTCATGGTTAGCGTTAAGGTTAGGGTGAGATTTAGGTTTAGCGTGAGCGTTAGGCTGGGGGTAGGGGTTAGGGTGAGGGTAAGTGTTAGGGTGAGGGTTAGGCTGAGATTGAGGTTTAGGGTTAGCGTGAGTGTTAGGGTGAGGGTTAGGGTTAGAGTAAGGGCTAGGGTTAGGTTTAGGGCTAGGGTGAGGTTAGGGTGAGGGTGAGGGTTAGAGTGAGAGTTAAGGTTTGTGTGAGGGTGAGGATTAGGGTGAGGGTTAGTTTTAGGGTGATGTTTTGGGTGAGGGTGAGGGTTAGGGTGAGGGTGAGGGTTCGGGTTAGGGTGAGGGTGAGGGAGACAGTGAGGGTTAGGGTTAGCCTTAGTCTTATTGTGAGGGTTATGGTTATGGTTATGGTTAGGGTTAGGGTTCGTTTTAGGATGAGGGTGTGTGTTAGGGTTAGCGTTAGGTTGAGTGTTATGCTTAGCATTACGGTTAGGGTTAGGGTTAGGGTCAGGGTTAAGGTTGGGGTTAGGGTTTGGTTTAAGGTGAGGGTGAAGGTTACGTTTAGGGTGAGGGTGAGGGTGAGAGTGAGGGTTAGGGTTATCATATGGTTTAGGGTGATGGTTAGGGTGAGGGTTAGGGTTGGGGTGAGGTTTGGTTTTGGGTGAGGGTGAGGGTTACGGTTAGGGTGAGGGCGAGGGTGAGGGTTAGGTTTAGGGTTAGGTTTAGGGTGAGGGGGAAGGTGAGAGTTAGGTTTAGGGTTAGGTTTAGGGTTAGGTTTAGGTTGAGGGTGAGGTTTAGGGTTAGGGTTAGGGCGAGGGTAAGGTTTAGGGAGAGGGTTAGGGTGAGGGTGAGGGTTAGGCTGAGGGTGAGGTTGACGGTGAGTGTTAGGATTAGAGTTAGGCTTAGGGTTAGGATGAGGGTGAGGGTGAGGATTAGGGTTAGGGTTAGGGTGAGGGCTAGGTTGAGGGTGAGGGTTAGGGTTAGTGTGAGGGTGAGGGTTTTGGTTAGGTAGGGGTGAGGGTTAATGTGAGGATTAGGGTGAGGATGAGGGTCAGGGTGAGGGTTAGGTTTAGGGTGAGGGTTAGGGTTAGGGTTAAGGTGAGGGTTAGGGTTCGGGTGATGTTTAGGTTGAGGGTGAGTGCTAGGGTGATGGTGAGTGTTCCCGTGATGTTGAGGGTTAAGGTGTGGGTGAGGGTTAGGGTTAGGTTGAGGTTGAGGATTACGTTTAGGGTTAGGGTTAGGATGAGTGTTAGGTTGAGGGGTAGGTTTATGGTTAGAGTGAGGGTTAGGTTTATTGTGATTGTTAGGGTTAGGGTGAGGGTTAGGATTAGGTTGTGTTTGAGGGTTAGGTTTAAGTTGAGGTTTAGGGTTAGATTTAGGGTTCGTGTTAGGGTGAGGGTGAGGGTGAGCGTTAGTGTTAGGGGTAGGGATAGGTTTAGGGAGAAGGTGATGGAGACGGTTAGGTTAAGGATTAGGGGTAGGGTTAGGGTTAGGCTTAGGGTGAGGGTGAGGGTGAGGGTGAGGTTTAGGGTGAGTGTTAGGGTTAGGGTTAGGGTGAAGTTTAGGGTTAGGGTGATGTTTGGGGTGAGGGTGAGTGTTAGGCTGACGGTGATGTTTAGGCTGAGGGTGAGGGTTAGGTTTATGGTTAGTATTAGGGTGAGTGTTAGGGTTAGGGTTAGGGATAGGGTGAGGATTAGGGTGAAGTATAGGGTTAGAGTTAGGGTGAGAATTAGTGTGAGGATTAGGGTTATGGTTAGGGTTAGGGTTAGGTTGAGGGTAATCATTAGGGTGAGGTTTAGGGTGAGGGTTATATTTAGGATCTGGGTTAGAGTTAGGGTTAGGGTGAGGATTAGTTTTTGGGTTAGGGTTAGGGTGAATGTTAGGGATAGGGTGAGGTTTAGGGATAAGTTTAGGGTTACGGTGATGTTGAGGGTGAGGGTTAGAGTTAGCATTAGTCTTAGGCTTAGGGTTAGGGTGAGGTTTAGGGTTACAATTAGGGTAAGGGGGAAGGTGAGGGTTTAGGGTGAGGGTTAAGGTTAGGGTTAGGGTGAGGTTTACGGTTAGGGTGTGGGTTAGGGTTAGTGTTAGGGTGAGGGTGGTGTTTCGGGTGAGGGTGAGTGTTAGGCTGACGGTGATGTTTAGGCTGAGGGTGAGGGTTAGGTTTATGGTTAGTATTAGGGTGAGTGTTAGGGTTAGGTTTAGGAATTGGGTGAGGATTAGGGTGAAGTTTAGGGTTAGGGTTTGGGTGAGGATTAGTGTGAGGATTAAGGTTAGGGTTAGGGTTAGGGTTAGGTTGAGTGTAATCATTAGGGTGAGGTTTAGGGTGAGTGTTAGGTTTAGTATCAGGGTTAGTGTTAGTGTTAGGGTGAGGATGAGTGTTTGGGTTAGGTTTAGGGTGAAGGATAGGGATAGGGTGAGGTTTAGGGATAAGTTTAGGGTAAGGGTGACGGTGAGGGTGAGGGTTAGAGTTATCATTAGTCTTAGGCTTAGGGTTAGGGTTAGGTTTAGGGTTACAATTAGGGTAAGGGGGAAGGTGAGGGTTTAAGGTTAGGGTTAAGTTTAGGGTTAGGGTGAGGTTTAGGGTTAGGGTGTGTGTTAGGGTTATTGTTAGGGTGAGGTTGGTGTTTCGGGTGAGGGTGAGTGTTAGGCTGACGGTGATGTTTAGGCTGAGGGTGAGGGTTAAGTTTATGGTTAGTGTTAGGGTGAGTTTTAGGGTTAGGGTTAGGGATAGGGTGAGGATTAGGGTGAAGTTTAGGGTTAGGGTTTGGATGAGGATTAGGGTTAGGGTTAGGGTTAGGGTTAGGTTGAGGGTAATCATTAGGGTGAAGTTTAGGGTGAGTGTTAGGTTTAGGATCAGGGTTAGTGTTAGGGTTAGGATGAGGATGAGGGTTTGGGTTAGGTTTAGGGTGAAGGATAGGGACAGGGTGAGGTTTAGGGATAAGTTTAGGGTTAGGGTGATGGTGAGGGTGAGGGTTAGAGTTAGCATTAGTCTTAGGCTCATGGTTAGGGTGAGGTTTAGGGTTACAATTAGGGTTAGGGGGAAGGTGAGGGTTTAGGGTGAGGGTTAGCGTTAGGGTTAGGGTGAGGTTTAGGGTTAGGGTGTGGGTTAGGGTTAGTGTTAGGGTCAGGGTGAGTGTGTGATTTAGGGTGAGGGTGAGGGTAAGGATGAGGGTTAGGGTTAGGATTAGCGTTGGTTTGAGGGTTAGGGTGTGGGTGAGGGTTAGGGTTAGGGTGAGGTTTAGGGGTAGGGTTAGGGTCATGGTTAGCGTTAAGGTTAGGGTGAGATTTAGGTTTAGTGTGAGCGTTAGGCTGAGAGTAAGTTTTAGGGTGAGGGTTAGGGTGAGAGTGAGGGTTAGGGTTAGCGTGAGTGTTAGGGTAAGGGTTAGGGTTAAGGTAAGGTCTAGGGTTAGGTTTAGGGTTAGGGTGAGGGTAGGGTGAGGGTGAGGGTAAGGGTGAGAGTTAAGGTTTGGGTGAGGGTTAGGGTTAGGGCTAGGGTGAGGGTTAGTTTTATGGTGATGTTTTGGGTGAGGTGAGGGTTAGGTTGAGGGTGAGGGTTCGGGTTAGGGTCAGGTTCTGGGTGATAGTGAGGGTTAGGGTTAGCCTTAGTCTTATTGTGAGGGTTATGATGAGGGTTAGGTTTAGGGTTAGGGTTCGGTTTAGTTTGGGGGTGTGGGTTAGGGTTAGTTTTAGGTTGAGGGTTAAGCTTACCATTAGAGTTAGGGTGAGGTTTAGGGTCAGGTTTAGGGTTGGGTTTAGGGTTTGGTTTAGGCTGAGGGTGAGGGTTAGCTTTAGGGTTATGGTTAGCGTTAGGTTTAGGTTGAGGGTGAGGTTTAGGGTTAGGTTTAGGGTGAGGGTAAGGTTTAGGGAGAGGGTTAGGGTGAGGGTGAGGGTTGGGCTGAGGGTGAGGGTGAGGGTGAGGGTTAGGATTAGAGTTAGGCTTAGGGTTAGGATGAGTGTGAGTGTGAGTGTGAGGGTGAGGGTAAGGTTTAGGGTTAGGGTGAGGGCTAGGGTGAGGGTGTGGCTTATTGTGAGGGTGAGGGTGAGGGTTTCGGTTAGGTATGGATGAGGGTTAATGTGAGGATTAGGGTGAGGGTGAGGGTCAGGGTGAGGATTAGTTTTAGGGTGAGGGTTAGGGTTAGGGTTAAGTTGAGGGTTAGGGTTCGGGTGATGTTTAGGTTGAGGGTGAGTTTAAGGGTGAGGGTGAGGTTTCGCGTGAGGTTGAGGGTTAAGGTGTGGTTGAGGGTTAGGCTTAGGGTGAGTGTTAGGGTGACGGTGATGGTTATGGTGAGGGTGAGGGTTAGGGTTAGGGTTAGGGTGAGGATTAGGTTTAGGGTTAGGGTTAGGATGAGTGTTAGGTTGAGGGGTAGGTTTATGTTTAGAGTGAGGTTTAGGGTTATTGTGATTGTTAGGGTTAGGGTGAGGGTTAGAATTAGGTTGTGGTTGAGGATTAGGTTTAAGGTGAGGTTTAGGGTTAGGTTTAGGGTTCGTGTTAGGGTGAGTGTGAGGGTGAGGTTTAGTTTTAGTGGTAGGGATAGGTTTAGGGTGAAGGTGATGGAGAGGGTTAGGTTAAGGATTAGGGTTAAGGTTATGGTTAGGCTTAGAGTGAGGGTGAGGGTGAGGTTTAGGGTGAGTGTTAGGGTTAGGCTTAGGGTGAAGGTTAGGGTTAGGGTGATGTTTAGGCTGAGGGTGAGGGTTAGGTTTATGGTTAGTATTAGGGTGAGTGTTAGGGTTAGGGTTAGGGATAGGGTGAGGATTAGGGTGAAGTTTAGGGTTAGGGTTAGGGTGAGGATTAGTGTGAGGGTTAGGGTTAGGTTTAGGTTTAGGGTTAGGGTGAGGGTGAGGGTTAGGGTTAGGGTTAGGGTTAGGGTTAAGCTTAGGTTTAGGGTTACAGTTAATGTTAGTGTTAGAGTGAGGGTGAGGGTTAGGATTAGGGTTATATTTTGGGTGTGGTTTAGGGTTAGGGTTAGGGTTAACTTTAGTGTTAGGTTTAGGGTTAGTATGAGAGGTAGTGTGAGGGTTAGGGTTAGGTTTAGGGTGAGGGTTAGGGTTATTGTGAGGGTTAGGGTTAGCGTTGGGTTAGGGTTAGGGTGAGGGTTAGGTTTAGGGTGGAGGTTAGGGTTGGGGTAAGATTAAGGTTTAGGGGTAGGTTTTGGTTGAGGGTGATGGTGAGGATGAGGGTGAGCGTGAGGTTTCGTTTGAGGGTTTGGGTTAGAATTAGGGTGAGGTTGAGGGTGAAATTTAGGGTATAAGGTTAGGGTTTCGGTGAGTGTGAGGTCAGGGTAAGGGTTAGTGTTAGGGTTAGGGTTTGGTTGAGGTTTAGGTTTTGGGATAGGGTAAGGGTGAGGGTGAGGGTTAGGGTTAGTGTTAGGGTGAGGGTTAGGTTTAGGTTTAGGATGAGGTTTAGGATGGGGGCTAAGGTTAGGGTGAATGTTAGGCTTAGTGTGAGGGTTAGGGTTAGGTTAAGGTTTAGGGTGATGGTTAGGGTGAGGGTTACCGTGAGGGATAGGGTGAGGGTTAGTGATAGGGTTAGGGTTAGGGTGAGGGTTAGGGCAAGGCTAAAGCTTAGGGTGAGGGTTAGGGTAAGGCTAAGGTTTAGGGTGAGGGTGAGGGTGATTGTTAGGTTTAGGGTTAGGGTGAGGTTCAGGGTTAGGGTTATGGTTATGGTTAGGGTTAGGATGAGGCTTAGCGTGAGGGGTAGGGTTAGGGCTAAGGTGAGGTTTAGGTTTAGTGTGAGTGTTAGTGTTAGGGTTAGGGTTAGGGTTAGGGTTAGGGTGAGGGTTAGGTTGAGGGTTAGGGTTTGGGTTAGGGTTACGTTGAGGGTGAGGTTTAGGGTGAGGTTTAGGGTTAGTGTGAGGGTTATGGTGAGGGCTAGGGTTGGGGGTAGGGTTAAGTTGAGGGTGAGGGTGAGGGTTAGGGTTATGATTAGGGTTAGGGTGAGGGCTAGGGTGAAGGTGAGGATTAGGGTTAGGTTTACAGTGAGTGTTAGGGTGAGGGTTAGGGTTAGGATTAGGGTTATGGTGAGAGTTAGGATTAGATTTAGTGTTAGGGTCAGAGTGAGGGTTAGGGTTAGAATTAGTTTTAGGTGACGGCTAGGTTCAGGGTGAGGGTGAGGGTTAGGGTTAGGGTGAGATTTCGTGTTAGGGTAAGGGTGAGGGTTTTTGTTCTTTTTAGGGTTACGGTTAGGTAGAGGGATAGGATGAGGGCTAGGTTTAGGGTTATTGTTAGGGTTAGGATTAGGTTTAAGTTTACCTTTACAATGTGGGTGAGAGTGATGGTGAGGTTTAGGGTTAGGGTTAGGATGAGGTTTAGGGTTAGGGTTAGGGTTAAGGTTAGGGTTAGGGTTAGCTTTAGGATGAGGGTTAGGGTGAGGGGCAGTGGTAGGGTTAGGGTGATGGTTAGGGTTAGTGTTAGGGTTAGGGGTAGGGTGGAGTTTAGGTTTATGTTGAGTGTTAGGGTTAGGCATAGGTTTAGGTTGAGGGTGAGGTTGAGGGTTAGCGGTAGGATTAGGTTTAGGGTTAGGCTGAGGGTGAGGGTGAGAATGAGGGTGTGTGTGAGGGTTAGGGTTAGGTTTAGGCTTAGGCTTAGGGTTAGGCGGAGGGTGAGGGTGAGAGTGAGGCTTAGGGGTAGGGTTGCGGTTGGGGTTAGGTTTAATATTAGGGTTAGGGTGAGGGTTAGGAAGAGGGTCAGGGTTAGGATTAGGGTTAGGGTGAGGATGAGTGTGAGGGTTATGTTTAGGGTTAGTATTAGGCTTATGTTTAGGCTGAGTGTGAGGGTGAGGGTGAGGGTTAGATTTAGGGTGAATTTTAGGTTTAGTGTTAGGTTGAAGTTTAGGGTTACGTTTAGGGTTGGGGTTAGGGTGAGGGGTAGGGTTAGGGTTAACATGAGGGTTAGGTTTAGTTTGAGGTTTAGGGTTAGGGTGAGGGTTGGGGTGAGGTTAAGGCTAAGGGTGAGGTTTAGTGTGAGAGTGAGGGTTAGGGATATCCTTAGGGTGAGTTTGAGTGTAAGGGTGCGGGTTTGGGTTAGGGTTAGGTTTAGGATGAGGGTGAGTGTTAGGGTGAGGGTGAGTGTTAGGGTGATGGTTAAGGTTAGTGTGAGGGTTAGGGTTAGGTTTAGGGTTAGGTTTCAGGTGAGGGTAAGTGTTAGGGTAAGTGTTAGGGTGAGAGTGAGTGTTTGGGTTATCGTGAGTGTTAGGGTGAGAGTTTGGTGAGGGTTATGGTTATGGTTAGGTTGAGGGTGAGGGTTAATCTAAGGGTGAAGGGTGAGGGTGAGGGTTAGCATTAGGGTTACTGTTAGGGTTAGGCTGAGGGTGAGGATGAGGGTGATTGTGACGGTTAGCATTAGGGTTAGTGTAAGGGTTAGGGTTAGGGTTAGGATGAGGTTTAGGATGAGGGCTAGGGTTAGGGTTAGGGTGAGGGTTAGGCTTAGTGTGAGGGTTAGGGTTAGGTTAAGGGTTAGGGTGATGCTTAGGGTGAGGGTTACCGTGAGGGTTAGGGTGAGGGTTAGTGATAGGGTCAGGGTTAGGGTGAGAGTGAGGGCAAGGCTAAGGCTTAGGGTGAGGGTTAGGGTAAGGCTAAGGGTTAGAGTGAGCGGTAGGGTTAGGCTTAGGGTGAGGTTTAGATTTAGTGTGAGGGTTAGGGTTAGGGTTAGTTTTAGGGTGAGGGTAATATTTAGGGTGAGGGTTAGGGTGATAGTGAAGTTTAGGGTTAGCCTTAGTCTTAATGTGAGAGTTATGGTGAGGGTTAGGGTTAGGGTTAGGTTTAGGTTTAGGATGAGGTTGAGGGTTAGTTTTAGGGTTAGGATGAGGGTTAGTGTTAGTGTGAGGATTAGGGTTA
The DNA here is from genome assembly GCF_024711535.1 of Dipodomys merriami. NCBI lineage: Eukaryota > Metazoa > Chordata > Mammalia > Rodentia > Heteromyidae > Dipodomys > Dipodomys merriami. Next base: position 29,824 of record NW_027203758.1, on the reverse strand, counting down.
GGGTTAGGGTAAGGGTGAGGGTAAGGTTTAGGGTGAAGGGTAGTGTAAAAATGAGGGTTGGGGTTATCGTGAGTGTTAGGGTGAGGGTTAGGGTGAGTGTTAGGGTTAGGGTTAGGGTGAGGGTTAGCGGGAGAGTAAGGATTATGTTGTGGATTAGGGTTAGGGTGAGGTTCAGGGTGAGGGTGAGGGTTAGGGTTAGGTTGAGGTTAAGGGTTAGGGTGAGAGTTAGGGTGAGGGTTAGTCTTAGCATTAGGGTTAGGGTGAGGGTTAGAATGAGGGTTAGGGTTAGGGTTAGAGTTAGGTTTAGGGTGAGGGTGAGGGTTAGGATTAGGGTTATGTTTCAGGTTAGGTTGAGGGTGAGGGTGAGGGTGAGGTTTAGGGTTATGATTATGATTAGGTTTAGGGTTAGGCTGAGGGTGAGGTTGAGGGTGAGGGTTAGGGTGAGGGTATGGGTGAGGGTAAGCCTGAGGGTTAGTGTTTGGGTGAGGGTGAGGTTTAGGGTGAGGGTTAGGTTGAGGGTGAATGTTAGGGTTTGGTTTAGGGTGACGGTGAGAGTTAGGGTTTTGGTCTGGTGAGGTTTAGGTTTAGGGTGAGGGTGAGGGTAAGGGATAGGGTGAGGGTTAGGGTGAGAGTGAGGCTTAGGGTTATCGTGAGGGTTCGGGTGATGGATTGGTCGAGGGTTAGGTTTGGTTTTAGGCTTTGGTTTAGGGTGAGGGTGAGGGTTAGGTTTAGGGTTAGGGTTAGTTTGAGGGTTAGGGTTAGCTTAAGGGTTACGGATAGTGTGATGGTGAGGGTGAGGGTTAGGGTTAGGTTTAGGTTTATGGTGAGGGTGAGGGTGAGGGTTAGGTTTAGGATTAGGGTTAGGGTTAGGTTTAGCCAGAGAGTGAGGTTTAGGGTTAGGGTTAGGGTGAGGGTTAGGGTGAGGGTGAGGGTTAGGGTTAGGGTTATGTTTAGGGTGAGCTTAGGTGAGGGTGCGAGTGAGGGGTAGGATTAGTTTTAGGGTTAGACTGAGGGTGAGGGTGAAGGTTAGGGTGATTTTGAGGGTTAGGCTTAGAGTGAGGGTTGTTGTGAGTGTGAGGGTTAGGGTGAGGGTTAGGGTTATGGTTAGGTTTAGCGTGAGGGTTAGGGGGAGAGTAAGGTTTTGGGTGAGGGTTAGGGTTAGGGTTATGGTGAGGTTTAGGATGAGGGTTAAGGTTGGGATGAGAGATAGTGTGAGGGCTAGGTGAGGATGAGGGTTAGGGTTAGGTTTAGGGTGAGGTTTAGGGATAGGCTTAGGGTTAGGTTGAGGGTGGGAGTTAGGTTAAGGGTGGATGTTAGCGTTGGGGAGAAGATAAGGGTTAAGGGCAGGTTTAGTATGAGGGTGAGCATGAGGGTTAGGGTTAAATTATGGTTCGGGTTAGGCTGAGGGTGAGGGTAAGGATGAGCGTGAGTGTAGGGTAGGGTTGAGGGTTTGAGTGAGGTTGAGAGTGAGGGTTAGGTTTAGGGTGACGGTTAGGTTGAGGGTTACGGTTTGGGTTAGGGTTAGTTTGAGGTTGAGGTTTAAGGTTAGGTTTAGGGTTAGGGTTAGGGTTAGGTTGAGAGTTAGGATGGAGGTTACTGTTAGGGTGAGGGTTAGGATGAAGGTTAGGGTTAGGATTAGGGTTAGGGTGAGGGCTAGGGTGAGGGTGAGGGTTACGGTTACGGTTAAGGTTAGGGTTAGGGTGAGGGTTTGGGTTAGGGTTAGGGTTAGGGTTACAGTAAGGAAGAGGGTTTGGTTTAGGGTTAAGGTTAGGGTTAGGGTTATTGTTAGGGTTAGAGTTAGGGTTACGGTGAGGGTGAGTGTGAGGGTGATTGTTAGGCTAAGTTTAGGGAGATGTTTAGGGTTAGGGTTAGAGTGAGGGTGAGGTTTAGGGTTAGATATAGGGTTAGGGTGAGGGTTAGGATGAGGGTTGGGGTTAGGGTTAGTGTTAGGGTTATGGTTAGGGTGAGGGTTAGGGTGAGGATTAGGGTTAGGGTTAGGGTTAGGGTTAGGATTAGGGCTTGGTTGAGTGTGAGTTTGAGGGTTAGGGTTAGGCTTAGTATTAGGCTGAAGTTGAGGCTGAGGGTGAGGGTTATGGTTAGGATGAGGGTGAGGTTTAGGGTTAGGGTTACAGTGACGTTGAGGGTTAGGGTTAGGGTGAGGGTGAGGGTTAGTGTTTGGGTTACAGTTAGGGTGAGGGTGAGGGTTAAGGTGAGGTTTAGGGTTAGGGTGAGGGTTAGAGTTACGGTTACGGTGAGGTTGAGGGTGAGGTTTAGGGTGAGAGTTAGGGTGAGGTTTAGGGTTAGGGTTAGGGTTAGGGTTACAGTGAGGGTTAGGGTTAGGGTTAGGGTTATGTTGAGAGTGAGCATGAGGATTAGGATTAGGGTTAGCTTTAGGGTTAGGATTTGGGTTACCTTTAAGGTGAGGGTGAGGCTGAAGGTGAGGTTAGGCTTAGGGTTTGGGTGAGCTTTAGAGTTAGGGTTAGGGGTAGGGTTAGGTTGAGGGTATGGGTTAGGGTTAATGTTACTGTGAGGGTGACAGTTAGTGTTAGTGTTAGTTTTAGGGTTAGGGTTAGGTTTATTGTTAAGGTTACGGTTAGACTTACGGTTAGGGTGAGGGTGAGGGTTAGGTTTAGGGTTAGAGTGAGGTTTAGAGTGAGGTAAGAGTTAGGGTGAGGGTTAGGGTTAGGGTGAGGTTAAGAGTTAGGGTGAGGGTTAGGATGAGGGTTAAGGTTAGGGTTAGTGTTAGGGTGAGGGTTAGGGTAAGGGTTAGTTTGAGGTTTAGGGTTAGGATTAGGGTTAGATTTATGCTGAGGGTGAGGATGAGTGTTAGGGTGAGGATGAGTGTTAGGGTGAGGGTAAGTGTTAGGGTGAGGGTTAGGCTGAGGGTGAGGGTCAGGTTTAGAATTAGAGTTAGGGTTAGTGTGAGGGTTAGGGTTAAAAGTAGGATGAGGGTTAGGGTTAGGGTTAAGATTAGTGTAAGGGTGAGTTTTAGAATTTGTGTTAGGGTGAGGGCTAGGGTGAGGGTGAGGGTTAGGTTTAGGGTTAGGTTTAGGGTCATTTTTATTGTTAGGGTTAGGCTTACCTTTATGGTGAGGGTGAGGCTGATGGTGAGGTTAAGTGTTAGGTTTAGAGTGAGGGTTCGCGTTAGGGTTTGGGTTAGGGTTATGGTGAGGGTGAGGGTGAGGGTGAGGGTTAGGATTAGGTTTAGGTTTAGCGTTATTGTTAGGGTTAGGGTTAGGTTTACCTTTACGGTGAGGGTGAGGCTGAGGGTGAGGTTAGGTTTAGGGTTTGGGTGAGGTTTAGGTTTAGGTTTAGGGTTAGTGTTAGGGTGAGGGTTTGGGTTAGGGTTAGGGTTACGGTCAGGGTGAGGGTTAGGGTTAGGGTTAGGATTAGGGTTAGGGTGAGTGTGAGTGTGAGGGTTAGGGTTAGGGTTATGCTTAGGCTTAGGGTTAGGCTGAGGGTGAGGGTGAGGGTTAGCGTTAGGGTGATGGTTAGGTTTAGGATGAGGGTTAGGGTTAGGATTAGCGTTAGGGTGAGGGCTAGGGTGAGGTTGAGGGTTAGTGGTAGCATTAGGGTTCTGGTGAGGTTTAGGGTTTAGTATAGGGTTAGGGTTAGGGTGAGGGTTAGGGTTAGGGTAAGGTTTACGGTTAGGGTGAGGGTTAGGGTTAGGGTGAGGATGAGGGTGAGGGTGAGGGTTAGGATTAGGTTAAGGGTTATGGTTATTTTGAGTGTTAGGTTTAGAGTTACGGTTACAGTGAGGGTGAGGATGAGTGTGAGGGTTAGTGTTAGGGTTAGGGAAAGGTTTAGGGTTAGGGATATGGTTAGGGTTATGGTTAGGGTTAGGATGAGGCTTAGGGTGAGGTATAGGGTTAGGGTTAGGGTGAGGGTTAGCATTACTGTGAGGGTTAGGGTTAGGTTTAGGGTTAGGTTGAGGGTTAGGATGAGAGTTAGTGTTTGGGTTACGGTTAGGGTGAGGGTGAGGGTAAAGGTGAGATTTAGGGTTAGGGCGAGGGTTAGAGTTACGGTTACGGTGAGGTTGAGGGTGAGGTTTAGGGTTAGGGTTAGGGTGAGGTTTAGGGTTAGGGTTAGGGTGAGGGTGAGGTTTAGGGTTAGGATTACAGTGAGGGTTAGGGTTAGGGTTAGGGTTATCTTGAGGTTAAGCATGAGGGTTAGGATTAGGGTTAGCTTTAGGGTTATTGTTAGGGTTAGGTTTAGGTTTACCTTTACGGTGAGGGTGAGGCTGAAGGTGAGGTTAGTCTTAGGGTTTGGGTGAGCTTTAGGTTTAGGGTTAGGTGTAGGGTTAGGGTGAGGTTTTGGGTTAGGGTTAATGTTACTGTGAGGGTGACGGTTAGGGTTAGGGTTAGTGTTAGTGTTAGGTTTAGGGTTATTGTTAAGGTTAGGGTTAGACTTATGGTTACGGTGAGGGTGAGGGTGAGGGTTAGGGTTAGAGTGAGGTTTAGAGTGAGGTAAGAGTTAGGGTGAGGATTAGGGTTAGGGTGAAGTTTAGGGTGAGCTTGAGGGGTAGGGTTAGGTTAACATTAGAGTGAGGTTAAGAGTTAGGGTGAGGGTTAGGTTGAGGGTGAGGGTTAAGGTTAAGGTTAGTGTTAGGGTGAGGGTTAGGGTTAGGTTTAGGTTGAGGGTTAGGGTTAGGATTAGGGTTAGGTTTTTGCTGAGGGTGAGTGTGAGGGTTAGGTTGAGGGTAAGGTTTAGGATGAGGGTTCGTGTGAGGGTGAGGGTTAGGCTGAGGGTGAGGGTTAGGATTAGGGTTAGGTTTAGGTTTAAGCTGATGGTGAGGGTGAGGGTGAGGGTCAGGTTTAGAATTAGAGTTAGGGTTAGGATTAAAATTAGGATGAGGGTTACGGTTAGGGTTAAGATTAGTGTGAGGGTGAGTTTTAGGATTAGTGTTAGGGTGAGGGCTAGGGTAAGGGTGAGGTTTAGGTTCATGGTTAGGGTTAGGGTGAGGGGTAGGGTGAGGGGTAGGGTTAGGGTTAGGGTGAGGGTAAGTTTTAGTGTGAGGGTTAGAGTTAGGGTTAGGTTAAGGGTAAGGGTTAGGGTGAGGGTTAGGGCGAGAGTGATGGTGAGGCTTAGGGTTAGGGTTAGGTTTAGTGTGAGGTTGAGAATGTGGGTTAGGTTTAGGATTAGGGTTAGGGTTATGCTGAGGATGAGGGTGAGGGTTAGGGTGAGGGTAAGGGTTAGGTTGAGGGTTATTGTGAGGGTGAGGTTTAGGATTAGAGTTATGGATAGGGTTATGCTGAAGGTTAGGGTGAAGGGTGAGGGTCAGGGTTAGGATTAGCGTTAGGGTTAGGTTTAAGCTGAGGGTGAGGGTGAGGGTGAAGTTTAGAGTTAGAGTTAGGGTTAAGGTTAGGTTTAGGGTGAGGGTTAGGGTGAGGATAAGTATTAGGTTGAGGTTTAGGGTGAGAGTGAGGGTTAGGATTATCATGAGTTTTAGGGTGAGGGTTAGGGTTTTAGGGTTTTTGTGAATGTGAGTGTTAGGGTTAGGGTTAGGGTGAGGGTTAGGTTTAGGGATAGGGTTAGGGTGAGGGTTATGGTTAGGGTGAGGGTGAGGGTGAGGGTGAGGCCTTGGGTTAGGTTAGGTTTAGGTTGAGGGTGAGGTTGAGGGTTAGGGTTAGGCTGAGGTTTAGGGTGAGTGTGAAGGTGAGGTTTAGGGTTAGGGTGATGGTGATGGTTAGGGTGAGGTTGAGGGTGAGGGAGATGGTTAGCATTAGGGTTAGGGTGAAGCTTAGGGTTAGGGTAGGGTGAGGGTGAGTGTGAGGGTTAAGTTTAGGGTTAGATATACTGTTAGGCTGAGGGAGAATTTGAAGGTTATGGTTAGGGTGAGTTTTAGGGTTAGGTTTAATGTGAGGGTGAATGTTACGGTTAGGATTATGGTTAGGTTTAGTGATAAGCTGAGGGTGAGGGTGAGGGCTAAGGTTAGGGTGTGGGTTAGGCTTAAGTTTAGGGTCAGGTTTAGGGTTAGTGTGATGTTTAGGGTGAGGGTGAGGGTTAGGGTGAGGGTGAGGGTTAGGGTGAGGGTGAGGGTTAGTATTAGGGTTAGCGTGAGTGTTAGGTTTAGGGTTACGGTGAGGTTTTATGTGAGAGTTAGGATTAGGGGTAGGGATACTGTTAGGCTGAGGGTGAGGATGAGGGTTAGGGTTACGGTGAGGATTAGGGTTAGGGTTAGGGTGAGGGTGTGGGTGAGGGTGACAGTTTAGATTAGAGTTAGGTTTAGTGTTAAGCTGAGGGTGAGGGTGAGGGTGAAGGCTACGGTTTGGGTGAGGGTTAGGCTTAAGTTTAGGGTGAGGGTTAGGGTTAGGGTGATATTTAGGGTAAGGGTTAGGTTTAGGGTTCTGGTTAAGATGAGGGTTAGGTTTAGGTTTAGGAAGACTGTTAGGATGAGTGCTAGGGTTAGGGTTAGGGTGAGTGTTAGGCTTAATGTGAGGGTTAGGGTGAGGCTAAGTGTTAGGGTGAGGCTAAGTGTTAAGGTGAGGGTTAGGGTGAGGGGTAGGGTTAGGTCAGGGGTAGGGTTAGGGTAAGTGTGAGGGTTAGGTTTTGTGTGAGGGTTAAGGTTAAAGTTAGGGTGAGGGTAAAAGTTAGGATGAGGGTTGGGGAGATAGTGAGGATTAGGGTTAGCCTTAGTCTTAGTGTGAGTGTTATCGTGAGGCTTAAGGTTAGGGTTCGGGTTAGGGTTAGGCTGTGGGTGAGGGTGAAGATGAGGGTAAGTGTTAGAGTTAGGGTTAGGGTTAGGCTTATGGTTAGGCATTCGGTGAGGGTGAGGGTGAGGTTTAAATTTAGGGTGAGTGTTAGGTTTAAGGTTAAGGTGAGGGTTACGGTTAGGGTTGGGTTTAGGATTAGGGATAGGATGAAGGCTAGGGTGAGGGTGAGGTTTAGTGTTAGGTTTAGGGTGAGGTTTATGTTTACGGTAAGGTTTAGGATTAGTGTGAGGTTTTGGGTTAGGGTTAGGGTTATGGGGAGGGAGAGGGTTAGGGTTAGGGTTAGGGTTATTGTTAGGGTTAGGGTTAGGGTTAAGGTGAAGGTAATTTTTAGGCTAAGGGTTAGGGAGAGGTTTAGGGTTAGGGTTAGGGTTAGAGTTAGGGTGAGGGTTCGGTTTAGAGTGAGGGTTAGGTTTAGGGTTAGGGTTAGGATTAGCGCTACGGAGAGGATGAGTTTGTGGGTTAGGTTTAGGTTTAGGTTTAGGGTTAGGCTTAGTGTTAGGCTGAGGTTGAGGGCAAGGGGGAGGGTTAGGGTTAGGGTGAGGGTTAAGTTTAGGGTTATGGTTAGGGTGAGTGTGAGGGTTAGGATTAGGGTTAGGTTTAAGGTTATTGTTACTGTTAGGGTTAGGGTTACCTTTACGGTGAGGGTGAGACAGAGGGTTAGGTTTAGTGTTAGGGTTACAGTGAGGGTGAGGGTTATGGTTAGGATTAGTGTTACGGTGAGGGTGAGGGTTAGGGTTAGGTTTAGGTTTAGGGTTAGGGTTATTTTTAATGTTTGAGTTAGAGTTACAGTTACGGTTACGGTGAGGTTGAGGGTGAGTGTTTCGGTTAGGGTTAGGGTTAGGGTGAGTTTTAGGGTTAAGGTTAGGGTTAGGGTGAGGTTTAGGTTTAGGGTTAGGGTTAGGGTGAGGTTTAGGGTTAGGGTTACAGTGAGGGTTAGGGTTAGGGCTAGGGTTATGGTGAGGGTGAGGGTGAGGGTTAGGATTAGGGTTAGTTTTAGGGTTATTGTTAGGGTTAGTGTTAGGGTTACCTTTACGGTGAGGGTGAGGCAGAGGGTGAGGTTAGGGTTTGGGTGAGGTTTAGGGTTAGGGTTGTGGGTAGTGTTAGGGTGAGGGTTTGGGTTAGGGTTACGGTTATGGTGAAGGTGAGGGTTAGCGTTAATTTTAGGGTTAGGATTAGGGTTATTTTTAGTGTTAGGGTTAGAGGTAAGGTTTCGGTGAGGGTGCGTGTGAGGTTTAGGGATAGGGTTAGGGTGAGGTTTAGGATGGGGTTAGAGTTAGGCTGAGGGTTAGGGTTAGGGTGAGGTTTAGGGTGAGGTTGAGGGTTAGGGTTAGGGTTAACGTTAGGGTGAGGTTAAAAGGGTGAGGGTTAGGGTAAGGTTGAGGGTTAAATTTAGTGTTAGTGTTAGTGTGAGTGTTTGGGTTAGGGTTAGGTTGAGGGTTTGGGGGAAGGTTAAGGTTAAGTTTAGGGTTAGGGTGAGGGTTAGGTTTAAGGTTAATGTGAGGGCGAGTGTTAGGATTAGGGTTAGGGTGAGGGCTAGTGTGAGGGTGAGGGTTAGGGTTAGGGTTAGGGGTATTGTGAGGGGTAGGGTGAGGGATAGGGTTAGGGTTAGGGTGAGGGTAAGTTTTAGTGTGAGGTTTATGGTTAGGGTTAGGGTTAGGTTGAGGGTAAGTTTTAAGGTGAGGGTTAGGGTGAGAGTGAGGGTGAAGCTTAGGGTTAGAGTTAGGTTTAGGGTGAGGGTGAGGTTGATGTTTAGGGTTAGGATTAGGGTTAGGGTTAAGCTCAGGGAGAGGGGGAGGGTTATGGTGAAGATAAGGGTTAGGGTGAGGGTTAGTGTGAGGGTGAGGGTTTGGCTGAGGGTGAGGCGTGAGTGTGATGGATAGAATTGGTGTGAGGGTTAATGTTAGGCTGAGAGTGAGGGGGAGGGGGAGCTGGAGGGGGAGGTTTAGTTTTAGGGATAGGGTTAGGGTGCAGGTTAGTGTTAAGGTTAGGATGAGCGTTAAGTTGAGATTTTGGGTGAGGATTAGGGTGAGGATAAGCATCAGGGTGAGGATTAGGGTGAGAGTGAAGGTTAAGGTTATCATGAGTGTTAGGGTGAGTGTTAGGGTTAGGATTAGGTTTAGGGTGAGTGTGAGTGTTAGGGTTAGGGTTAGGGTGAGGTTTAGGGTTAGGTATAGGGTTAGGGTGAGAGTTAGGGTTAGGGTAAGGGTGAGGGTGAGGGTGAGGCTTAGGTTTAGGGTTAGGTTCAGGTTGAGGGTCAGTTTGAGGGTTAGGGTGAGAGTTATGCTGAATGTGAAGGTGAGGGTTAGGGTGAGGGTTAGGGTTAGGGTGAGGTTTAGTGTGACGGTGAAGGTTAGGGTTAGGTTAGGTTGAGGGTTAGAGGGAAGGCTAGGGTGAGGGTTAGGGTTAGGGTTAGGGTTAACGTTCGTGTGAGTGTAAGTGTTAGGATTAGGATTAGGGTGAGGGCTAGGGTGAGTGTGAAGGTTAGTGTTAGGGTTAGTGTGAGAGGTAGGGTTAGGGTTAGTGTGAGGGTAAGTTTTAGTGTGAGGGTTAGGGTTAGGCTTAGGGTTAGGTTGAGGGTATGGGTTAGGGTGAGGATTAGGGTGAGTGTGAGATTGAGGCTTAGGGTTAGGGTTAGGTTAAGGGTGAGGGTGAGGTTGAGGGTTAGGGTTAGGATTAGGGTTAGGGTTATGCTGAGGGTTAGGGTGAGGGATAGGGAGAGTGTAAGGGTTAGGGTGAGGTTTAGGCTGAGGTTCAGTGGTGAGTGTGAGGGTTAGGATTAGGGTTAGGGTTAGGGATAGGCTGAGGGTGAGAATGAGGTTGAGGGTGAGGTTTAGGGTTAGGGTTAGGGTTATGGTGAGGGTTAGGGTCAAGGTTAGGATGAGGGTTAGGATGAGCGTTAGGGTGAGGGGTAGGGTGAGGATAAGCTTTAGGGTGTGGTTTAGGGTGAGAGTGAAGTTTAGGGTTATCATGAGTGTTAGGGTGAGTGTTAGGGTGAGTGTTAGGATTAGGGTTATGGTGAGTGTGAGAGTTAGGGTTAGAGTTAGGGTTAGGGTGAGGGTTAGGGTTAAGGATAGGGTTAGGGTGAGGGTTAGGATTAGGGTAAGGGTGAGGGGGAGGGGGAGGGGGAGGCTTAGAATTAGGATTAGGTTTAGGATGAGGGTGAGGTTGAGGGTTAGGATTAGGGTTATGCTTAGGTTGAGGGTAAGGGTCAGGGTGAGGGTAAGGGTTAGGGTGAGGGTTAGTGTGAGGGTGAGGGTTAGGCTGAGGGTGAGGGTGAGGTTGAGGGTGAGGTTTAGGGTTACGGTGAGGGTGAGGGTTAGGGTGAGTGTGAGGGTGAGGGTTAGCATTAGGGTTAGGGTGAGGGTTATGGTTAGGTTAAGGAGAGGGTTTGGATTAGGGTTAGGGATACTTTTACGCTGAGGGTGTGGGTGAGTTTTACGGTTAGGGTGAGGATTAGGATTAGGGTTAGGATGAGTGTGAGGGTGAGGGTTAATGTTAGGATTAGGGTTTGGTTTAGTTCTATGCTGAGGCTGAGGGTGAGGTCTAGGGTTAGGGTTAGGGTGAGGGTTAGGCTTAAGGTTAGTGTGAGGGTTAGGGTTAGGGTGATGTTTAGGGTGAGGGTTAGGGTTAATGTGAGGGTTAGGGTGCGGGTGAGGTTTAGGGTTAGGTTTAGGTTGAGGTTTAGGTTTAGGGTTAGGATGAGGGCTAGAGTTAGGGTTAGGGTGATGGTTAGGTTGAGGGTTAGCATGAGGGTTAGTGTGAGGGTTAGTGATAGATTTAGGGTTAGGGTGAGGGTAAGGGCAAGGCTAAGTCTTACGGTGAGGGTTAGGGTGAGACTAAGGGTTAGGGTTAGGGTTATGGTGAGGGGTATGTTTAGGGTTAGGGTGAGGGTTAGGTTTAATATTAGGGTTAGGGTTAGAGTTAGGGTGAGAGTAAGAGATAGGGTGAGGGTTGGTGTGATAGTGAGGGTTAGGGTTAGCCTTAGTCTTAATGTGAGGTTTATGGTGAGGGTTAAGGTTAGTGTTACGGTTAGGGTTAGGCTGAGGTTTAGGGTGAGGATGAGGGTGAGTGTGAGGGTTAGGGTTAGGGTGAGGGTTAGGCTTAGGGTTAGGCGTAGGGTGAGGGTGAGGGTTAGATTTAGGGTGAGTGTTAGGTTTAGAGTTAGGGTGAGGTTTAGGGTTAGGATTAGGGTTAGGTTGAAGGCTAGGGTGAGGGTGAGGGTGAGGGTTAGGGTTAGTGTTAAGGTTAGTGTTAGGTTTAGGGTTAGTGTGATGGTTAGGTTTAGGGTTAGGGATAGGTTTAGGGGTAGGTTGAGGTTGAGTTTGAGGGTTAGGGTTAGGGTTAGTCTTTGTGTTAGGCTGAGGTTGAGGGTGAGGGTGAAGGTTAGGGTTAGGGTGAGGGTTAGGTTTAGGGTGAGGGTTACAATGAAGGTGAGGGTTAGGGTTAGGGTTGAGGTTAGGGTGAGTGTGACGGTTAGGATTAGGGTTAGGTTTAGGGTTATTTTTAGGGTTAGGGTTAGGGTTATGTTTACCTTTGTGGTTAGGGTGAGACTGAGGGTCAGGTTTAGGGTTAGGGTTACAGTGAGGGTGTGGTGTATGGTTAGGGTTAGGGTTACGGTGAGGGTGAGGGTTATGGTTAGGTTTAGGGTTAGGGTTAGGGTTAGGGTTAATTTTAGAATTAGGGTTAGAGTTACAGTTATGGTGAGGTTGAGGTTGAGTGTTAGTGTTAGGGTTAGGGTTAGGGTGAGGTTTAGGGTTAGGGTTAGGGTTAGGGTTAGGGTGAGGTTTAGGTTTAGGGTTAGGGTAAGGGTGATGTTTAGGGTTAGGGTTACAGTGAGGGTTAGGGTTATGGTTATGGTTATGGTTATGGTGAGGGTGAGGGTGAGGGTGAGGGTTAGGATTAGGTTTAGGTTTAGGGTTATTGTTAGGGCTAGTGTTAGGGTTACCTTTACGGTGAGGGTGAGGCTGAGGGTGAGGTTAGGGTTAGGGTTTTGGTGAGGTTTAGAGTTAGGGTTACAGGTAGGGTTAGGGTGAGGGTTTGAGTTAGCGTTAGGGTGAGGTTTACGGTGAGGGTTAGGGTTAGGGTTATGGTTAAGGTGAGGGTCAGTTTGACGGTTAGGGGGAGGTTTGGGTTGAGGTTAGAGTTAGGGTTAGGATTAACGTTAGGGTGAGGTGAAAAGTTAGGGTGAGGGTTAGAGTAAGGGTGAGGTTTAAGTTTAGGGTTAGTGTTAGCGTGAGGGTTAGGGTTAGGGTTAGGTTGAGGGTTTGGGGGAAGGTTAGGTTTAGTGTTAAGTTTAGGATTAGGGTTAGGTTTAAGGTTAGTGTGAGGGTGAGTGTTAGGATTAGGGTTAGGGTGAGGGCTAGTGTGAGGTTTAGGGTTAGGGTTAGGTTTAGCGTGAGTGGTAGGGTGAGGTGTAGGGTTAGGGTAAGGGTAGGTTTTAGTGTGAGTGTTAGGGTTAGTGTTTGGGTTAGGTTGAGGGTAAGGATTAAGGTGAGGGTTAGGGTGAGAGTGAGGGTGAGGTTTTGGGTTAGGGTTAGGTTTAGGGTGAGGTTGAGTTTGAGGATTAGGGTTAGGATTAGGGTTATGGTTAAGCTGATGGGGCGGGGGAGGGCTAGTGTGAGGGTAAGGGTTAGTGTGAAGGTTAGTGTGAGGGTGAGGGTTAGGCTGAGTGTGAGGGGTGAGTGTGAGGGTTAGAATTAGGGTGAGGGTTAATGTTAGGCTGAGGGTGAGGGTGAGGGTGAGGGTTAGGTTTAGGGTTAGGGTTAGGATTAGGGTGAGGGTTAGGGTAAAGGTTAGGATGAGGGTTAGGTTGAGGGTTATGGTTAGGGTTAGGGTGAGGATAAGCTTTAGGGTGAGGTTTAGGGTGATAGTGAGGGTTAAGGTTGTCATGAGTGTTGAGGTGAGTTTTAGGGTGAGGGTTAGGTTAGGGTTAGGGTTAGGGTGAGTGTGAGTGTTAGGGTTAGGGTTAGGGTGAGGGTTAGGGTTAGGGATAGGGTGAGGGTTAGGGTGAGGGTGAGTGTGAGCTTGTAGATGAGGTTGAGGCTTAGGGTAAGGGTTAGGTTTAGGGTGAGGGTGAGTTTGAGGGTTATGGTTAGGGTTATGCTGAGTGTGAGGGTGAGCGTTAGGGTGAGGTTTAGTGTTAGGGTGAGGTTTAGTGTGAGGGTGAAGGTTAGGCTCAGGGTGAGGGGTGAGGGTTAGGGTTAGGGTTAGGGTTAACCTTATGGTGATGTTAAGGTTTAGGGTGAGGGTGAGGGTTAAGGTTATGGTTTGTGTTAGGGTGAGGGTTAGGGTTAGGTTAGGTTGAGGGTTAGAGGGAAGGCTAGGGTTAGGTTTAAGGTTAGGGTTAAGGTTAGTGTGAGGGTGAGTGTTAGGATTAAGATTAGGGTGAAGCCTAGGATGAGGGTGAGGTTTAGGGTTAGAGTTAAGGTTAGGGTGAGGGGTAGGTTGAGCGGTAGTTTTAGTGTTAGGGTGAGGGTAAGTTTTAGTGTGAGAGTTAGGTTTAGGGTTAGTGATAGGTTGAGGGTAAGGATTAGGGTGAGGTTTAGGGTGAGAGCGAGGGTGAGGATTATGTTTAGGTTTAGGTTCAGTGTGAGGGTGAGGTTGAGGGTTAGGGTTAGGATTAGGGTTAGTGTTACGCTGAGGGTGAGTGTGAGGATTAGAGTGAGGGTAAGGGTTAGGGCGAGGTTTAGGCTGAGAGTGAGAGGTGAGTGTGAGGGTTAGGATTAGGGTTAGGGTTACGTTTAGGCTGAGGGGGAGGGAGAGGGGGAGGGTGAGTTTTAGGGTAAGGTTTAGGGTTAGGGTGAGGGTTAGGGTTAAGGTTAGGATGACGGTTAGGATGAGGGTTAGGGTGAGGGTTAGGGTTAGGATTAGCATTAGGGTGAGGTTTAGGGTGAGAGTGAGGTTTAGGGTTATCATGAGTGTTAGGGTGAGTGTTAGGGTGAGTGTTAGGGTGAGGGTTAGGATTAGGGAGAGTGTGAGTGTTAGGGTTAGGGGTAGTGTGAGGTTTAGGGTTAGGGATAGGGTTAGGGTGAGGTTTAGGGTTAGGGGGAGGGGGAGGGTGAGAGGGAGGGTGAGGCTTAGAATTAGGGTTAGTTTTAGGGTGAGGTTTAGGTTGAGGGTTAGGGTTAGTGATATGCTGAGGGTGAAGGTGAGAGTTAGGGTTAGGGTAAGGGTTAGGGTGATGGTTAGTGTGAGAGTGTGTGTTAGGCTGAGGATGAGGGGTGAGGGGGAGGGTGAGGGTGAGGTTTAGGGTTAGGGTGAAGGTGAGGGTGAGGGTGAGGGTGATCATTAGGTTTAGGGTGAGGGTTAGGGTTAGATTAGGGTGAGGGTGAGTGTGAGGTTTATGATTAGGGTTAGGGATATTTTAGGCTGAGCGTGAGGGAGAGGTTTAGGGTTAGGGTGAGGGTTAGGGTGCGGGTGAGGTTTAGGGTTAGGGTTAGGTTGAGGGTTAGGTTTAAGGTTAGGTTGGGGGTTAGGATGAGGGCTAGGGTTATGGTTAGGGTGAGGGTTAGGCTTTGTATAAGGGTTAGGGTTAGGGTTAGGTTGATGGTTATGGTGAGGTTTAGGGTGAGGGTTAGGGTGAGGGTTAGTGATAGATTTAGGGTTACGCTGAGGGTTAGGACAAGGCTAAGGCTTAGGGTGAGGGTTAGGGTGAGGCTAAGGGTTATGGTGAGGGTTAGGTTGAGGGGTATGGTTAGGGTTAGAGTGAGGGTTAGGTTTAGTGTGAGAGTTAGGGTTAGACTTAGGGTGAGATTAAGAGTTAGGGTGAGGGTTGGGGGGATAGTGATAGCTAGGGTTAGACTTAGTCTTAGTGTGAGGGTTATGGTGAGGGTTAAGGTTAAGGTTAGGGTTAAGGTTAGGCTGAGGGTGAGGGTGAGGATGAGGGTGAGTGTTAGGTTTAGGGTTAGGGTTAGGTTTAGGCATAGGGTGAGGATGAGAGTGAGGGTTAGAGTTAGTGTGAGTGTTAGGTTTAGGGTTAGGGTGAGGGTTAGTGTTAGGGTTAGGATTAGGGTTAGGGTGAAGGCTAGGGTGAGGGTGAGGGTTAGGGTTAGGGATAGGGTGAGGTTTACGGTTAAGGTTAGATTTAGGGTTAGGGTGAGGTTTTGGGTTAGGTTTAGGAATTTGGGTGAGCGAGAGGGTTAGCTTTAGAGTTGGGGTTAGGGTTAGGGTTAGGGTTAGGGTTAGGATTAGGGTTCGTGTGAGTGTTAGGGTTAGGGTTAGGGTGAGGTTGAGGCTTAGTTTTAGGGTTAGGTTTAGTGTGAAAATGAGTTTGAGGGTTAGTGTTAGGATTGAGGGTAACCCTGAGGGTGAGGGTGAGGGTTAGGGTGAGGGTAAGTGTTAGGGTGAGGGTTAATGTGAGGGTGAGGGTTAGGCTGAGGGTTAGGGTTGATGGTGAGGGTTAGGATTAGGATTCTGGTTAGGGTTAGGCTGAGGGTGAGGGTTAGTGTGAGGGTGAGGGTTAGGCTGAGGGTGAGACTGAGGTTGAGGGTTATCATTAGGGTTAGGGTGAGGGTTAGGGTTTGGGTTAGTGTGAGGGTGAGTGTGAGGGTTAGGATTAGGATTAGGGATACTTTTAGGCTGAGGATGAGTGTGGGTGTTAGGTTTAGGTTGAGGTTTAGGGTTAGGGTTAGGGTGACGTTGAGGCCGAGGGTTACAGTTAGGATTAGGTTTAGGTTTAGTGTTAAACTGACGGTGAGTTTGAGGGTGAGGGCTAGGGTTAGGGTGAGGGTTAGTGTGAGGCTTATGTTGAGGGTTAGGGTGAGGGTTAGTGATAGGGTTAGGGTTAGGGTGAGGGTTAGGGCAAGTCTAAGGCTTAAGGTGAGGGTTAGGGAGAGTCTAAGTGTTAGGGTGAGGGTGAGGGTGAGGGTGAGGGGTAGGGTTAGTGAGGGTGAGGATTACGTATAGTGTGAGGGTTAGGGTTAGGGTTAGGGTGAGTTTAAGATTAAGGGTGAGGGTTAGGGTGATAGGGAGGGTTAGTGTTAGCCTTAGTCCAAGTGTGAGGGTTATGGTGAGGCTTAGGTTTAGGGTTAGGTTTAGGTTTAAGATGAGGGTGAGGGTAAGGTTTAGGTAAGAGTGAGGGTTAGTTTTAGTGTGAGGTTTAGGGTTCGGTTTGGGGTGAGGGTAAGGGTTAGGGTGAAGGTTATGGTGAGAATGAGGGTTAGAGTTATCATATGTGTTAGGGTGAAGTTTATAGTGATCTTTAGGGTTAGGGTTAGGGTTAGTTTTAGGGTGAGGGTTAGCGGGAGGGTAAGTATTAGGGTGAGGGTTAGGGTTAGGGTTAGGGTTAGGGTTAGGGTTAGGGTTAGGATTAGGGTTAGGGTTATGGTTAGGTTGAGGTTGAGGGTGAGGGTGAGGGTTAGGGTTAGGATTAGGCTTAGGTTTATGTTTAGGCTTAGGTTGAGGGTGAGGGGGAGGGTTAGTGTAAGTGTAAGGGTTAGGCTTAGGGTGAGGTTTAGGGATTGGGCGAGTGTTAGAGTGAGGGTATGCGTGAGGGTGAGACTGAGGATTAGGGTGTGGGTGTGGGTTAGGTTTAGGGTGAGGGTTAGGATGACAGTGAGCGTTAGCGTGAAGGTTAGGGTGAGAGCGAGGGTTCGGGTTTTCTTGAGGGATAGGGTGAGGGTTAGGGTTGGGGTTATGGTTTGGTTTAGGGTGAGGGTGAGGTTTAGGTTTAGGGTTAGGGTGAAGTTTAGGATGAGGGTTAGGGTTAGGATTAGGGTTAGGTTGAGGGCTAGGGTGTGGGTGAGCGTTATGGTTAAGGTGAGGGTTAGGTTTAGGGTAAGGGTGAGGGTTAGGTTGAGGGTTAGGGTTTGGGTTAGGGTTAGGTTGAGGGTGAGGCTTAGCGTGAGGTTTAGGGTTAGGGTTAGGGTTAGGGTGAGAGTTAGGATGGAGGTTAGGGTTAGGGTGAGGTTTAGGGTTAGGAGTAGGTTTAGGTTGAGGGTTAGGGTTAGGATTAGGTTTAGGGTGAGAGCTAGGGTGAGGGTGAGGTTATGGTTAGGGTAGGGTGAGGGTTAGGTTGAGAGTTAGCTTTAGGATTAGGTTTAGGGTGAGAGTTAGGGTTACTGTTAGGGTTAAGGTTAGAGTGAGGGTTAGGGTTAGGATTGGTTTTAGCGTTAGGGCTAGGTTGAGGGTATGGGTTAGTGTTAGGTTTAGGGTGAGGTTTAGGGTTAGGGTTAGGGTTAGTGTTAGGGTTAGGTTTACGGTTATGTTGAGGGTTAGGTTTAGGGTGAGATTTAGGGTTAGGGTTAGGTTTAGTGTTAGGGTTAAGGTTATGGTTATGTTGAGGGTTAGGGTTAGGGTAAGGGTTAGGGTGAGGGTTAGGGTTTGGGTGAGGTTTAGGGTTAGTGTTACAATGAAGGTGAGGGTTAGGGTTAGGGTTAGGGTTAGGGTGAGGGTGAGGGTTAGGGTTAGGGTTAGGGTGAGGGTTAGGTTGAGGGTTAGGGTTTGGGTTAGGGTTAGGTTGATGGTGAGGTTTTGGGTGAGGTTTAGGGATAGGGTTAGGGTTAGGGTGAGAATTAGGATGGAGGTTAGGTTTAGGGTGAGGGTTAGGGTTAGGTTGAGTGTGAGGTTGAGGGTTAGGGTTAGGATTAGGGTTAGGTTGAGAGCTAGGGTGAGGGTGAGGATTATGGTTAGGGTAGGGTGAGGGTTAGGGTGAATGTTATCTTTAGGATTAGGGTTAGGGAGAGAGTTAGGGTTAGTGTTAGGGTTAGGGTTAGAGTGAGGGTTAGGGTTAGGATTAGTTTTAGGATTAGGGCTAGGATGAGGGTATGGATTAGTGTTAGGGTTAGTGTGAGGTTTAGGGTTAGGGTTAGTGTGATGGTTAGGGTTAGGTTTACAGTTATGTTGAGGGTTAGGGTTAGGGTGAGGATTAGGGTTCGTGTTAGTCTTAGGGTAAGGGTGAGGGTTAGGATTAGGGTTAGTTTTAGGATTATTGTTAGGGTTAGGGTTATACTTACGGTTACGTTTATGATGAGAGTGAGAACCTAAACATCACGTTTAGGGTTAGGTTTAGTGTTTGGGTGAGAGTTAGGGTTAGGGTTACAATGAAGTTGAGAGTTAGGATTAGGGTTAGGGTTAGGGTTAGGGTGAGGGTTAGGATTAGGGTTAGGTTTAGGGTTATTGTTAGGGTTAGGGTTAGGGTTAACTTTACGGTGAGGGTGAGGCTGAGGCTGAGTTTAGGGTTTGGGTTTGGGTGAGGTTTAGGTTTAGGGTTAGGGGTAGTGTTAGGGTTAGGGTTAGTGTTATTTTTACACTAGGGTTAGAGTTACGGTTACGGTGAGGGTGAGGGTGAGGGTTCGGTTTAGGGTAAGTTTAGGGTGAGGTTTACGTTTAGGGTTAGAGTTAAGGTTAGGTTTAGGCTTAGGGTGACGGTGAGGTTTAGGGTTACAGTTAGGGTTAATGTTAGGGTTAGGGTGAGGGTTAGGGTTAGGATTAGTTTTAGGGTTAGGGTGAGGGTTAGGGTTAGGATTAGTTTTAGGGTTAGGGTTAGATTGAGTTTGAGTGTGAGGGTTAGAGTTAGGATTAAGCTTAGTGTTAGGTTTAGGCTGAGGGTGAGGGTGAGCATTAGAGTTAGTTTAGGATGAGTGTTAGGGTTACGATTAGGGTTAGTGTGAGGGCTAGGTTGATGGTGAGGGTTAGGGTAGGGTTAGGGTGCGGTTTAGGGTTAACTATAGGGTTAGGGTTACGGTGAGCGTTAGGGTTATGGTAAGGTTTACGGTTAGGGTGAGGTGTACGGTTAGGGTTAGTGTTATGGTTATGGTTAGGGTGAGGGTGGGGGTGAGGGTTAGGATTAGGTTAAGGTTTATGGTTATTTTTAGTGTTAGGGTTAGGGTTACAGGTATGGTGAGGGTGAGGATGAGTGTGAGGGTTAGTGTTAGGGTTAGGGTGAGGTTTAGGGTTAGGGTTATTGTTAGGGTTATGGTTAGGGTTAGGATGAGGCTTAGGGTGAGGGGTACGGTTAGGGTTAGGGTGAGTGTTAGGGTTACTGTGAGGGTTAGGGTTAGGTTTAGGGTTAGGGTGAGAGTGAGGGTTAAGTTGAGGTTTCCAGTTAGGGTTAGCTTTGGGTGAAGTTTAGGGTGATGTAAGAGTTAGGGTGAAGGTTAGGTTTAGGGTGAGGTTGAGGGTTAGGTTTAGGGTTAACGTTATGGTGAGATTAAGTGTTAGGTTGAGGGTTAGGGTGAGGGTGAGGGTTAAGGTTTGGGTTCGTGTTAGAGTGAGGGTTTGTGTAGGGGTTAGGTTGAGGGTTAGATGGGAAGGTTAAGGTTAAGTTTAGGATTAGGTTTATGGTTAAGGTTAGGGTTAAGGTAAGTGTGAGGGTGAGTGTTACGTTTAGGGTTCGGGTGAGGGCTAGGATGAGGGTGAGGTTTAGGGTTACGCTGAGGGTAATTTAGTGTGAGGGTTAGGGTTAGGGTTAGGTTTAGGTTGAGGGTAAGAGTTAGGGTGAGAGTTAGGTTGAGAGTGAGGGTGAAGCCTAGGGTTAGGGTTAGGTTTAGAGTGAGGTTGAGGATGAGGGTTAGGGTTAGGATTAGGGTTAGGGTTACGCTGAGGGTGAGGGTGAGGGTTAGGATGAGGGTAAGGGTTAGGGTGAGGGTTAGTGTGCGGATGAGGATTAGGCTGAGGGTGAGGATTGAGGGTGAGGGTTAGGATCAGAGTTAGGGTTAGGGTTAGGGTGAGAGTGAGGGTGAGCGTGAGGTTTATGGTTAGGGTTAGGTTTAGGATGAGGGTTAGGGTTAAGGTTAGGATTAGGGTTAGGATGAGGGTTAGGGTTAGGGTTAGGGTGAGGGTTAGGGTGAGGATAAGCATTAGGTTGAGGTTTAGGGTGAGAGTGAGGGTTAGGGTTATCATGAGTGTTAGGGTGAGTTTTAGGGTGAGGGTTAGGGTTTTAGTGTTAGGGTGAGTGTGAGTGTTAGGGATAGGGTTAGGGTTAGGGTGAGGGTTAGGTTTAGGATAGTGTTAGGGTGAGGGTTAAGTTTAGGGTGAGTGTGAGAGTGAGTGTGAGTGTGAGGCTTAGTGCTAGGTTTAGGTTTAGGGTGAGTGTGAGGTTGAGGGTTAGGGTTAGGATTAGGGTTAAGGTTATGCTGAGGGTGAACCTGACGGTTAGGGTGAGTGTAAGGGTTAGGGTGAGGTTTAATATGAGGGTGAGTTTTAGGCTGAGGGTGAAGGGTGAAGTTGAGGGTAAGGATTAGGGTTACGGTTAGGTTAAGCTGAGGGTGAGTGTGAGGGTGAGGGTGACATTTAGGCTTAGGTTTAGAGTTAGGGTGAGGGTGAGTGTGAAAGTGAGAGTGAGCATAAGGGATTGGGTGAGGGTTAGGGTTAGGGTTAGGTTGAGGGTGTGTTTGACGGTTAGGGTTAGCGTTAGGTTTAGTGCTAAGCTGAGGGTGAGGTTGAGGGCAAGGTTTAGGGTGAGTGTTAGGCTTAAAGTTAGTGTGAGGGTTAGGATTAGGATGATGTTTAGGGTGAGGCTGAGGGTTAGGGTTAGGGGTAGGGTGAGGGGTAGGGTTAGTGTCTGGGTGAGGGTGAGGGTTAGTGTTAGGGTTAGGGTTAGGGTGAGGGGTATGGTGAGGGGTATGGTTAGGGTCACGGTGAGGGTAAGTTTTAGTGTGCGGGATGGGTTTAGGGTTAGTGTTAGGTTGAGGGTAACTGTTAGGGTGAGGGTTAGGATTAAGGTTAGGGTTAGGGTTAGGCAGAGGGTGACGGTGAGGGTGAGGGTGAGGTTTAGGGTTAGGGTTAGGATTAGGGTGAGGTTTAGGGTTGGGGAGAGGGTTAGGGTGAGGGTTAGGTTTAGGGTGAGGGTGAGGGTGAGGGTGAGGGTGAGGCTTAGGGTTAGGGTTAGGTTTAGGGTGACGGTCAGGTTGAGAGTTAGGGTTAGGATTAGGGTAAGGTTTACGCTGAGCGGGAGGGTGAGGGTTGTGGTGAGGGTAAGGGTAAGGGTGAGGGTTAGGCTGATGGTGAGAGGTGAGGGTGAGGGTTAGGATTAGGCTTACAGTTAGGATTAGGCTGAGTGTGAGTGTGAGTGTGAGGGTGAGGTTTAGGGTTAGGTTTAGGGTTAGGGTGAGGATTAGGGTGAGGGTGAGGTTGAGGGTAAGCATTAGTGTTAGGGTGAGGTTTCGTTTTAGGGTTAGGGTGAGCATGAGTGTGAGGGTTATGATTAGGGGTAGGGATATTGTTAGGCTGAGGGTGAGGGTGAGGTTTAGGGTTAGGTGAGGGTTAGGTTTAGGGTTAGGTTGAGGGTGAAGGTGAGGGTTACGGTTAGGATTAGGGTTAGGTTTAGTGTTAAGCTGAGGGTGAGGGTGAGGGTGAGGGCTAGGGTTAGAGTGAGGGTTAGACTTAAGGTTAGGGTGAGGGTTAGGGATAGGGTTATGTTTAGGGTGAGGGTGAGGGTTAGGGTGAGAGTTAGGGTTATGGTTAATGTTAGACTTAGGGTTAGGGGAAGGGTGAGGGTGAGGGTGAGGGTCAGATTTAGGGTGATTGTTAGGTTTAGGTTTAGGGTGAGGTTTAGGGTTAGGATTAGGGTTAGGATGAAGGCTAGGATGAGGGTGAGGTTTAAGGTGAGGGTGAGGGTTAGGGTTAGAGTTAGTGTTAAGGTGAGGGTTAGGGTTAAGATTAGGATGAGGGTTAGGGTTAGGGTTAGGGTGAGGATATGCATTAGGGTGAGTTTTAGGGTGAGAGTGAGGTTTAGGGTTATCATGAGTGTTATGGTGAATTTTAGGGTGAGGGTTAGGGTTTTAGGGTTAGGGTGAGTGTGAGTGTTAGGGTTAGGGTTAGGGTTAGAGTTAGGGTAAGTGTTAGGGATAGGGTTAGGGTGAGAGTGAGGGTTAGGGTTATGGTGAGGGTGAGGGTGAGGGTGAGGCCTAGGGTTAGGTTTAGGTTTAGGGTGAGGGTGAGGTTGAGGGTTAGGGTTAGGATTGGAGTTAGGGTTATGCTGAGGGTAAGGTTGAAGGTAAGGGTTAGGGTGAGGGTGAGGGTGACGTGAGGGTTAGGCTTAGGGTGAGGTGTGAGGTTGAGGTTTAGGATTAGAATTACAGTTATGGTTAGGCTGAGGGTGAGGGTGAGTATGAGGGTGAGGCCTAGGGTTAGGATTAGGTTTAGGGTGCGGGTGAGGATTAGATGTAGGGTGAGTGTTAGGTTTAGGGTTAGGGTGAGGGTTAGGGTGAGGGTTAGGGTTAGGATTGGGGTTAGGGTGAGGGTGAGGGTGAGGGTTAGCATTAGGGTTAGGGTGAGGGTTAGGGTTAGGATGAGGGTGAGGGTGAGGGTGAGGGTTAGGGATAGGTTTAGGTTTAGGGTTAGGATTATTGTTAGGGTTAGGGTTAGAGTTACGGTTACTGTGGGGGTGAGGGTGAGGTTTAGGGTGAGGGTAAGGTTTAGGGTGAGGTTTAGGGTTAGGGTTAGGGTTAGGGTTAACTTTAGGGATAGGGTGAGTGTGAGGTTTAGGGTTACGGTTAGGGTTCTTTTAGGGATAGGGTTAGGGTTAGGGTTAGGGTTAGTGTTAGTTTTAGGATTAGGAACAGAGTTAGTGTGAGTGTTTTTATTAGGGTTAGGTTTATGTTTAGGCTTAGGGTTAGGCTGAGGGTGAGGGTGAGGTTCAAGATTAAGGTGAGGGTTAGATTTACGATGAGGTTTAGGGTTAGGATTAGGGTTAGGGTGAGGGCTAGGGGGATGGTGAGGGTTAGCGTTAGGGTTAGGGTGAGGTTTAGGTTTAAGTATAAGGCTAGGGTTAGGGTGAGGGTTTGCGTTAGGGTAAGGTTTACGGTTAGGGTGAGGGTTAGGTTTAGGATGAGGGTTAGGGTTAGGTTTAGGGTTAGGGTGAGGGTGAGGGTTAGGATTAGGTTAAGGATTATGTTTATTGTTAGGGTTAGGGTTACAGTTAAGATGAGGGTGAGGATGAGTGTGAGGATTAGTGTTAGGGTTAGGGTGAGGTTTAGGTTTAGGGTTATGGTTAGGGTTAGGATTAGGCTTAGGGTGAGGCGTAGGGTAAGGTTTAGAGTGAGGGTTAGGTTTACTGTGAGGGTTAGGGTTAGGTTTAGGGTTAGGGTGAGGGCTAGGTTTTGTGTTTTGTTAGGTTTTGTGTTAGGGTTAGGGTGAGGGTGAGGGTTAAGGTGAGGTTTAGGGTTAGGGTTAGGGTTAGAATTAAGGTTAAGGTGAGGTTGAGGGTGAGGGATAGGGTGGTGTTTAGGATTAGGGTGAGGTTAAGGGTTAGGGTTAGGCTTAGGGTTAGGCTTCGGGTTATGGTGAGGGTGAGCGTGAGGGTTTGGATTAGGGTCAACTTTTGGGTTATTGTTAGGGTTAGGGTTACCTTTACGGTGAGGGTGAGGTTAGCGTTAGGGTTTAGGTTAGGTTTAGGGTTAGGGTTAGGGGTAGGGTTAGGGTAAGGGATTGGGTTAGGTTTAGGGTTTTGGTGAGGGTGACGGTTAGGTTTATGGTTAGGGTTATTGTTAGGGTTAGGGTTAGACTTACGGTTACGGTGATGGTGAGGGTGAGGGTCAGGTTTAGGTTTAGGGTGAGGTTTGGTGTGAGGTAAGAGTTATTGTGAGGGTGAGGTTTAGGGTGAGGTTGAGGGTTAGAGTTAGGGTTAACGTTACAGTGAGGTTAAGAGTTAGGGTGAGGATGAGGGTTAAGGTTAGGGTTAGTGTTAAGGTGAGGGTTAGGGTTAGGGTTATGTTGAGGATTAGAGGGAAGTTTAGAGTTAGGTTTAGGGTTAAGGTTAGTGTAAGGGTGAGTGTTAGGATTAGGATTAGGGTGTGGGGTAGGGTTAAGATTAGGATGAGGGAGGAGTTCCGGGAAGATGGCGGAGGAGAAGCTGGAATCTGAACAAGCTCTCGCATAGAAAGCAGCTTTAGAGTTCCAGTGAACAGTCCTAAGCCAGAGAATCACACCAAGTGTGCCATCACAGGACAGAGAGTTAGACAAGAGAGGGGAAGCCAAGGCAAGTGGTCGCCAGCAGCCGCCACGGCGGCGGCGGCGGCGACAGGGTCGCAAGCGGCAGAGACCACAGCCGGGGGCCATACCTGAGCGCTCACACAGAGAGTCCGGGACGAAGGAGCCAGACGCAGCGGCCGAGCGGATTCTACTCAACACCAGCAAGAACCAACAAAGAGCGGACATCTTCACCCTGCAGCTTGCAGACCAGAGACGACCCAGGATCCAAGACTCGGCACCAGAGACGACCCAGGACCCAAGACTCAGCGTGAGTACAAGCCCGACATCCTCACTCCTCAGGGAGCAGAGGAAGGAAGACCACCCCTCCCCCCCCAGCACCGGTGATCTCCATCTTGGATACCGACAAAGCTCGGAGTTGCTGCTAGCTTCAGCTCAGGCCTTGGAATAAAATGAGTCATTTAGCAGGTCACAAGAACTTAACGCCGAAGTGACCTGCCAGACTCAGCTCCATCCAGGGAAAAGTCACCCAGCACAGGCGCCAGCCTAGCCTCACTGGGTAACCAGAGCCAGAGGCTGCCCCTCCCTCTAGCAGCCACCACAATCAATTGAAAAACAGAAACCCTGAGAATGGCTCCAGGCTGGGCGCTGTGAGTTATCACAAAATAGCCCCAGGGAAAAGCTACTGTTTGCTGAAAGGCCTCAACTCCACCCAGAACCTAGCCTCATCACCACATCCCCCTCTTTTGTGACTCTCAAAGCAGACCACCCTCCCAGAAAACTAACCTGGGAGGGGGATCTCAAAATCTTGGGTAAAGCAGAGCATTTTTCTGCCTCTTCCAACCAACTGACTTAAGAAACCAATCAAGCCACAGGACCTCAAGCTGACCAGAGACTCCAAGAGACTGGTTGCAGACAAAAGGGAGATACAGGATTCTTCCCACTCCTCCCCCCCCAAAAACAAAAAAACAAAAAAAAAAAATCAAAAGAATTTTTTTTTCTTCTTTTTTTTTTCTTTTTTTTTTTTCTCTTTTTTTTCTTCTTCTTTTCTTTTTTTTGCTTGTTTTTTGTTTTTTGTTACCTTATATATATATATATGTATATAAATTTTTTTCCCTTCTAAAACTTTTATCAATCTTTAATTTTTGCCTCTTCTGAAAAAATAATTGTTTTCCAGTAACTTTTTTTCTCATCTTATAATTTTTATTTCAGAATTACGTGAATGAGAGTTTTCCTTTCTTTTCTTGTCTTCTTTCTCTTTTTCTTTCTTTCTTAATTATCTTTTTGTTTTTTATCTAGCTCTACTGAACTTCTGATCTTTTCTTCTCCCTTAAAGCTTTTCACATCTCCTCAATGTCCCTCCCCTTCTCTGAACATATTCACATTCCTCTCTAAATAGACGGTCTTTTAACCTCTATAATAACATTAATTTTTACGTTTCTATTCTTTTTCTGGTCTCTCTTTATACCCCTTTCCGTCTCTTCTTTTTCTCTCTCTCTCTACTTGCATCCTACCCAACCCATTTCCTGCACTGTGAGTAGGACATAGTTAACTCTCCTTGTGCCTCCCCACACCAATCTATTCCTATTTTTTACCCACATCTCTCACTAATCCTAATAATTTCTGGTTTTCCAAATTCTTTTCTGCGGTTCGAAGTCCTTTAACATATAGTCGTTTGATGTTGAATAGATGTATCTGTTGAACTAGATTGTATCTGTAGACTATTGACTGTACAAATGCAAACTTTGGTTGATGGTTGCCTTAAGATAGTGTTCTAGCACAAAACTGGTGCAATCTTTATCTCAAATGGGCCGAGTAAGCCGGAAAAACACAAGAAAAATGGCAAATTCGGGTATCTCAATTCCCAACCTTGATAATCAGGGATTAGAACAGATAAAGAATAACCCAGAGGAGAGTTCCCAAATAGCTCTACAAACACTAATAGCAAACATGATAAATGAGAAGTTTGACAATGTACAAAGGACTCTGTATGAGCGTGATAGGGAGAGAGAGGAGGCATCCCAGAAGTTTATACAGGAATATCATAAGCGTGAGGAAGCTTCTCAAAAACTGATACAGGATTTGCATGAACAACTTGAGAATACTCAAAGAGAAAGGGAGGAATGGCGTGAGCAGGCAGAGAACACTCAAAGAGAACTGCAGGAATCCCACAGAAGGGAGGAAACTAATCAAAGAGTAATTCACGAATTAAGAGACCAGGTAGAGAATACACAAAGATCACTAAAGACATTCATGGAATCCATTAACAAAGAGCTGAAGGAAGTCAGGGAGACCACAAAGGGAATGTTGAATGGAACCCAACAGAAGGAATGGGAGTCCAAAGAAACCATAACCAATCAACTAAGTGATTTGAGAACAAACACTGAACACCAAATTAAGGAAGTAAAGAAATTCATACAAGACCTAAAACAGAGCTTCAACAAAGAACTTGAAGCCATCAAAGCTGACCAAGTAGAAGGAAAAGAGATAAAAAACAAAGTAGAGAGTCTTGACAGCAGGTTAGACCATGCAGAAGATCGAATCTCAGGGATTGAAGACAGCCTAGATATTATAGAGAAAGAACATACAACCATCCAAGACAAGTCCAAGAAATATGATAGGTCTATCCAACACCTGGAGGACACCATCAGAAGGCCCAATTTAAGGATAATGGGTGTAGAGGAGCACCTAGAAACAGAAGTTAATGGTCTAGGAAATTTGTTTAACAGGATCCTAGCAGAGAACTTCCCAAACATACAAAAAGATAGGCCTATTCAGATACAAGAAGCTTTTAGAACCCCAAATAGACCAGACCAGAATAGGACATCCCACCGTCACATTATAATCCACACAGGATCAACCCAGACCAAGGAAAAGATCCTTAAAGCTGTCAAGGAGAAAAGATTAATCACCTATAAAGGGAAACCAATTAGAATTACCTCAGATTTCTCAGCAGAGACAATCAAAGCAAGAAGAGCCTGGAATGACGTATGCCATGCCCTAAAAACAAACAACTATCAACCAAGAATACTGTACCCAGCTAAACTCTCCTTCATAACTGAAGGCCAAATAAAAACCTTCCATAGCAAAGAAAAATTGAAACAATACATCTCCACCAAACCAGCCCTGCAAAAGATTCTTAAAGATGTCCTACACATAGAAAACCAACAAGAACGCAACAAAGGCCAAGAAACTGCACACAAACGGAGAATCCAAGAACCTTAGGAAGAACCCAGTTTTCACAGCCCCCAAGAAGGTGGATAACATGGCAGGAACTCCCAAATACCTCTCAGTCCTATCTCTTAACGTTAACGGACTGAACTCTCCAATTAAGCGACATAGACTGTCTAGTTGGATTAAAAAACAAGACCCTTCTATCTGCTGCCTGCAGGAGTCACATCTTGCCCGTAAAAACAAACATATTTTCAAGGTTAAAGGCTGGAACAAAATCTACCAAGCAAACGGCCCTCATAAACAGGCGGGAGTTGCAATCCTAATATCAGATAAAATAGACTTCAAATTAAAATTCGTGAGAAGAGATAAAGAAGGTCGCTACATACTAATTAAAGGATCTCTCCTTCAGGAGGATATTACAATTCTAAATATCTATTCGCCAAACAATGGAGCACCCAAATTTATCAAAGAAACACTACTTTCCCTCAAATCCCAGATAGATCCAAAGACATTAATCGTTGGGGATTTTAACACACCACTCTCCCCACTAGATAGATCAACTCGGCAAAAACTCAACAGAGAAACCGCAGATCTAAACAGCTGCATAGATCAACTAGACTTAACAGACATTTACCGAACATTTCACCCAGCAGCATCAGAATACACGTTCTTCTCAGCAGCACATGGAACGTTTTCTAAAATAGACCACATTTTAGGCCACAAAGCAAACTTGTCTAAATTCAGAAACATTGAAGTTATACCTTGCATTCTCTCTGACCACAAGGGAATAAAATTAGAACTCAACACCAAAAGCCACCAAAGAAAGTCCGGTATCACATGGAGGCTGAACAACACACTACTGAATCATGAGTGGGTCATGGAAGAGATTAGAAAGGAAATTCAAATGTTCATGCTATTCAACAAAAATGAACACACAAATTACCAGCTCCTCTGGGACACAGCAAAGGCAGTACTCAGAGGAAAGTTTATAGCTCTGAGCTCCTACATCAACAAATTGGAGAGATCGGAAACTAACAATTTAATGACACATCTAAACCTCCTTGAAAAAGAGCAGCAAGATAAACCCCAATCCAGTAGACGGAAAGAAATAATCAAAATTAAATCAGAATTAAATGAATTAGAATCCAAAAAAACTATAGAAAGAATCAACAAAACAAAGAGTTGGTTCTTCGAAACACTTAACAAAATCGACAGACCCTTAGCAAACCTTATCAGAAAAAGGAGAGAGCACACCCAAATTAATAAACTCAGAGATGAGAATGGAAACATCACCACGGAAACAACCAAGATTCAGAACATTATAAGGGAATACTTCTCAAAACTTTATGCTAATAAGTTTGAGAACTTGACAGAAATGGACCTTTTCCTAGCAAATATTGACATGCCAAAACTAAACCAAGATGAGTTAAACCAGCTTAACAGGCCCATATCAAGCATTGAAATAGAAACAGCAATAAGAGACCTCCCAGCTAAGAAAAGTCCAGGACCAGATGGTTTTACAGCGGAATTTTACAAGGCCTTCAAAGCAGAGCTCACACCAATACTCCTCCAACTCTTCAATGAAATTGAAAGAGAAAGCTCACTACCAAACACATTCTATGAAGCCATCATAACCCTCATCCCAAAACCAGGCAGGGACTCATCAAAGAAAGAAAACTATAGACCCATTTCTTTGATGAACATTGATGCAAAACTTCTCAACAAAATTTTGGCCAATCGACTTCAACAATTCATCCAAAAAATCATACACCATGATCAAACAGGATTCATTTCAGGGATGCAAAGCTGGTTCAATATACGCAAATCAATTAATATTATTCATCACATCAACAGGAGCAAGAATAAGAACCACATGGTTATCTCAATAGATGCAGAAAAAGCATTTGACAAGATCCAACACCCCTTTATGATGAAGGTTCTGGAAAAATTAGGAATCCATGGAACATTCCTCAATACAATAAAGGCTGTATATGACAAACCTACAGCCAGCATTATACTCAATGGTGAAAAACTAAAGCCATTTCCTCTTAACTCAGGAACAAGACAAGGATGCCCACTCTCTCCACTTCTCTTCAATCTAGTATTAGAATGCCTAGCTACAGCAATAAGGCAAGATGCAGACATAAAGGGGATCCAAATAGGGAAAGAAGAAATAAAACTTTCCCTCTTTGCAGATGACATGATCTTGTATTTAAAGAATCCCATAGACTCCACTCCCAAATTACTCAAGCTGATTCAAAACTTTGGCAAAGTAGCAGGTTATAAAATTAACCCCCAAAAATCAATGGCTTTTCTATATGCCAACAATGAGAAAAGTGTGGCTGAAATTAGGAAAGCAACTCCATTTGTAATAGCCCCACAAAAAATAAAATACCTAGGAATTAACTTAACCAAAGAAGTGAAGGACCTCTATGATGAAAACTTTAAAATCTTGAAAAAGGAAATCAACACAGAACTTAAAAAATGGCAAAACCTCCCATGCTCCTGGATTGGCAAGATTAACATCGTGAAAATGGCAATACTTCCCAAGGCTATCTACAAATTCAACGCGATACCTATCAAAATTCCACCCTCATTCTTCAAGGAAATAGAGGAGGCAATCCAAAAATTCATATGGAACAATAAAAGACCCCGAATAGCAAAAACGCTCCTCAACGGAAAGAACACTGCTGGAGGAATATCAATACCAAATTTCAAACTCTACTATAAAGCCATAGTAATCAAAACAGCTTGGTATTGGCATAAGAACAGACCTCAGGACCAATGGAATAGAATTGAAAACCCAGAAATGAACCTACAGACCTATAGCCATCTAATCTTCGATAAGGAAGCTAAAACAATAGAATGGAAGAAAGACAGCCTCTTCAGTAAATGGTGCTGGCAAAATTGGTTAACTACATGTAGAAAACTAAAGCTAGATCCTTATATATCACCCTGCACCAGAATCAACTCCAAATGGATCAAAGACCTTGAACTCAAAGCAGACACTCTGAAAACATTACAGGATGGAATAGGAGAAACCCTAGGTCTCCTTGGCTCAGGTCGAA
>NW_027203757.1:0-57181 GCF_024711535.1 Dipodomys merriami | reverse complement strand
AGCTAATTGAGTATGTTCCTTTAAGATACCATGATAATGTACATTGATAATGACTATCTTGTTCTGTACAAGGCATCATTCCAACTATTTAATGTTCCTTTATTTCATTAAATACATTTTAATTGTTATATCCACCCTCTCTAAAATGTGTGTCACTGCCTTCATTTTACATAGGAGGACAGAACCTCAAAAACTTAAGCACTAGGCACTGGTTAGGAACGGCATGCTCACATACTACACCTGCCCCCCCATATATACATTTATTTTTCTGTTCCCTTTGGCACCTCCTCACCTTCAATAGAACAGAAATGGACGTCTTTTTAAAAATATGTGTGCAAACCAGCATCAAGAATACAAGAACAATATAAGAAATGGGAAAATACAATTGAGTAAAAATCTGAAAACTCCTATTCCCCAGACCTGTATTTCTGTCCTGCACAGGGAGGGGCCTCTTTCTACCTCTACTCTCCCAGGCCTCCTCAGCAGGTCCCTGGGAACATAGTTGGAGAGGGACTAGTAAGTCTTTTCAAATGAAAGACATCAGTGAATTTACTGTAAGAGTCAAAGGCAGAGGAATTAAAATCCACATAGACATTGACTGCTTTCCTTTACCCTGACTTTCAAAATTCTTTACTTCTTCACATACCTCAAAAAGCCAACTGTTGCTTGACACCCGTGGCTCACCCCTGTAAGCTTAGCTACTAAGGAGGCTGAGATCTGAGGATCACGGTTCAAAGCCAGCATGGGAAGGACATTCCATGAGACTCTTATCTCCAATAAACTAAAAGAAAACTGGAAGTGGCACTGTGGTTCAAGTGGTAGAGTGCCTTTATCAATTTTCCTAGGGAAAATTAATTTGTATTCCTCCAAACAGTCTGATGGTTGGCAAATGTTGTGAGCTCCCGAAGACACTCCTAGATGTCTTTCATCATTTCCAACTTCAAAACTTTTGCCTTCAATCAGGGTTTCTGAAGAACATCGATACAATCAAAGTTAATCAACACAGCTTTATTGTACTTGGTCTCATAAAAAATATAATAGCTCTACTTTCAATGAAGGGAATTAATGATCATGGCCTTGAGACATGGCCCTTCATTTGAAATGTGTGTGTTCTATTACTGTCATAAATTTTCATGATGCTTTTTTTTCTTGAAAACAGTCCCTGAATATTCCTTCAGCAAACATTTACTGTGCAGTGTTGCAGGATACACTGAGTGTTGGGAGCCCAGAATGCCCTAAAAGTTCCACCCGCCTTATGTATTATGTACATAATAAAGTTTGAAAGTCTGGATCATTTTAGCAACTGAAGGAAAAATCATTTTTGAAAATATAAAAGTCTCTTTAGTATGAAGAATAAGCCTGAGGAACTTGTCTTCCTGGTTTCCAGCCAGGAGATCTATCTATTTAAAATCACTTAACATCAGAATATGTAAGCAAATGTTTAAGGGCATGAAATGATTACAACTAAGTATGTAGCATGCACATGTTACTTGGGTATGGTAGTTTCTATTTTATTCATAAAAATGAATTGAGAAAAAGATTATTCTCCACATGAATGACAATGTCCCCAAATTGTTTCTTTATTACCCATTCATTATAACTCTAGCTTTTGTTGGGAGATGAGATCCTTGTTCAAAAAACATAACTGAGGGCCATTGTTACATTCTTCTTTCTGTCATTGTCAAAGATGTTTCAGAGAAAAGAGACCTACAAAGGTATGAGTCCTGGCACATATTGTAAATGCCAGCATTGAATGATATCCCCATGGTAAGAAAGAGAAACTTCACAAATTTTCACCCACCTGAACAACCCATCCTGTTGCTTTGCCTCTGAGCCTGGATGAGTTTTCCCATTTGTCCTTCTGTGGCACAGCTACTGTGGAAGGAATGTGTCTTTTCCTTTATTTGGCAGATTTGGAGTCCTAACTCCTCTTGCAAACATTCTGAGAAGCTTTCGCCAGGCCACAAGAAGTACAGATGAAATTTTCATCCCATACTCCCCCCTCACAGTAATCCTGTCCTGAAAAACTGCTTACTGAATAAAATGGAACAATGATTGGACAGTGATATAAACCTGAGCGAGCATTATCATACTAGTCATAACACCAGAGAGGAACAAGCAGAAGAATCATTATCTGAGTGTCACAACTATCAATTGACCTACTACACCACATGCTTAAGTGAGGCAATTAATAGATGTTTTGCTAGCTGCCAGTGGCTCATACCAGCAATCAAGCTACTCAGGAGACTGAGGTCTGAAGATTGTAGTTCAAAGCCAACCCAGGCTAGAAAGTCCATGAGATTCTTATCTCCAATCGACTACCAAAAAGCTGGAAATGGTGCTGTGGCTCAAGTGGTAGAGTGCTAGCCTTGAGCAAAGCAGCTCAGGGACAGCACTCAGGCACTCGGGCCCCAGAACCAACACACACACACACACACACACAAAGATAGATAGATGCTTCACGTTTTCCTGGCCACTTTCTTTTTTCTTATGCTTCTTTTGGTGAAGATTTTGTAAGTCAAATAATCTTGATGTCAATTAATATCTATGCTGTATTGGGCTTATTGTCCTCAGCTTCATCTTCCTTGCCTGTGGAATGAAGACATTTCTTTGCAAAATTCGTGCAGTGGGTGAATCCAGTTTTAGTGTTCAATGTACATGTGTGAAAATATCACCAGGTAAATTGGGGGTGGGGTTGAGAGAAATGGAGAAGAACGATCTAAGTGGTGACATTGATCAAGATGTACTGTACTCACAAACTGACATGTTAAATTAGAACTCCTTTGTACAAGTACTTAGGTATAATTTTTTTAAGTAGAAAAAAATGAAACCAGTGCATCAGTGCAATCCATAACTCTGAGGTCTAGATTGTGCATAGCTGCCTCTTTTAAAGAATATAGGACAGAGAAGAGTGGAACAGATCATTTCCAGGATACAAGTGATCAACTCTATCACGAAGTTAACATCAATAGTGATGCTGACATACATCCTTGATTTCATGCACAGAGAACACATTTTCCCCTAACTCCCCCAGGATTGGGAACTCAGGGCCTAGATTCTGTCCCTGAACTTTCTCCTCCCTACCGCTCACCCCAAACACACAAAGCTAGTGCTTTTACACTTGAGCCATAGCTCCAATTCTGGCTCTTTTCGTTAAATGGAGATGAGTCTCATGGATTTTCCCAGCCCAGGCTGGCTTCCAATCATAATCCTCAGATCTCAGGCTTGGATTATAGGTGTGAGCGACCAGTGCCCAGCGTGAGAACACACTTTTTCTCTGTAATTCTCCTCCCCAAAACCTCATAGCCACAATCTTAAGAGAAAAGATTGAGAGCCCACAACTGAAGAATATTCTACAGAATGCCCTGTCCAATACTCCAAAAAAGGGGAGAAATACCATCTCTTTTCCTTTGGTGAAAACAATAGATGTTTGATTATTATATGACAATAATAATAGATATTATAATGCTCACAATATGTATTCCCATCCCCATTGCTACCAGGCTTGGTTATATAACGTACTTTGACAAATGACATATGAGAAGTGATGACATGTATCTTTTCTAAGTTTTAGTCATGTGGTTTTCAAACTGTTCTCTTCCCTTGGGATCCTCCAGCAGGCGGTCTGAATCCCAGAATGGACAGCATGCTGAGTGGCAGTGGACATGGATTAGGCTTGTAGCATGAGATAGTAATCAAAGTTGTAAGCTATTGCGTCATTGGAGTTGTTATCCCACCCTAAAATTAAGTTCACATTGAGGCCCCAGCTCTAGGTAATCTAGGCCTTTTTGTCTCCATTCCCTCCTGTTCCCTTCTCATTTTTCCTGAATATTCTCTCTTCTACCAGCTTCTCCTCAGGTGACACCAAATCCTGAGTCTCCTTATCCTAGAAACACTTTTCAGGCTTAAGCATTGTGGCTTCCTTTCTTACATTTTCTCTTAGCTGTTTCTTCACTTTTTTCTTTCTGGAGATTTCAGCCAGAAGCTCCCAAATGTGATGGAGCCTCAGATAAAATCCCTCTGCCACATCTCCCTTGCTTGCTTTCACTCTTCTCATGTTGGCATACTACGAAACCAGAATAAGATGAAGCTCCAGAAACCCTTTGGATAGAAAAATAAACCACCGCATGGGAAGTGAGGGTTGTTTTAGAAGAGATTGGGAGCTGAACACAGGCAGGAAGGCTCATGGCTGCAGCCTCAGCTGTCTTCTGAATCATTGCCCAGTTTCCATCTGTCAGTCTTTTCTCCAAAGTCAATGGGGCAAATTCTGCATTTCTTATGGACTCATCCACATTCACAGACCTAGTTAGGAATCCAAAATGACTTAAAATATAGACTCTCCACATCATAGAAATCTGTACCAGAGAAAATGGGCAGAAAGAACTTCAGTTAATCAGGTTCAATTCATTTTTACATGTTTATAATTTATTTTATTTTATTTTTTTGGGTCCGGTCGTGGGGCCTGAACTCTGGGCTGGGGCGCTGTCCCTCAGCTCTTCAGCTCAAGGCTAGCGCTCTACAACTTGAGCCACAGCACCACTTCTGGCTTTTTTTGTTTATGTGGTGCTGAGGAATCGAACCCAGGGCCTCGTGCATGCAAGGCAAGCGTTCTACCACTGAGCCACTTTCCCAGCCCCACATGCTTATAATTTAACTGAGAGAACAATATCAAATTCACTCAGCCTTCATAAAATCAAAATATCAAAGCAACTACTTTTTACAGGAAGTAAATATTCACATCATAAATCGAGTTTCTAAAGGGGTGGTGTTCTCAGAAAGTAAGGAATTAGGGCTTAGGAAACATTCAAACACATTTCACATCAGCATCAAGATTAAATTCATTAGCACAGGCTGCAAAAGTTGCTTACTCTCAGCAGGTAAGAACCTATCATTTTTTTCTGGCCCTTAGTAAAAAAAGATGGAAGAGTTTGATTTCCTTTTTCAATTTCAATCTTCAAAGTCACATTGTCTTCTAAGGAAGTCATTTATCTCACTCACCTGAAAATACAGAATATGTCTTCACAGGAGGGTCCTCTGGGCTTCAGGAAGCAAAATAGGAGGAGTGAAACAGGCTGCAAGATGCTTGCAGGAATAGAATATGTTTGACTTCTTCCACAGCCAAGCTAGCTTTGAGCGCTTGTCCTTTCCACAACTCAGGTGGGACGGTGGTTATGTAGGAGGGGAGAAATACCATAGAGTTTCAGAAAAAGGTAAAAGAAAGGTGCATGGCTTTTCTTCTCAGAACAGAACCTTTAAATAGGATATGTTT
The DNA here is from genome assembly GCF_024711535.1 of Dipodomys merriami. Taxonomy (NCBI): domain Eukaryota; kingdom Metazoa; phylum Chordata; class Mammalia; order Rodentia; family Heteromyidae; genus Dipodomys; species Dipodomys merriami. The sequence continues at coordinate 51,912 of NW_027203757.1, read as the reverse complement.
TTTCTCTTCACAAAACACTGAATTATACAGTAATCCCCTTCACTGTATTCCCCTTCTGTAGTTAGTTACCTGTGCTCAACTCTGGTTTGAAAAGATTAAATGGAAAAAAATCTCATATTTTGGAAGATATCACATTCACATAATACCTTTTTTCTTTTTTTCTTTTTTGTTTTTTGCATATAAGGTCTCACTGTATATCTCTCTCATTATCTTCCTGCCTCAGCTTCTGTTTCCTAGGATTATATGTGTGCATTTCCACACCCATTTCACATTACATTTTTACAGCATATTGTTACAATTCTTCTATTTTATTAGTTACTGTTATTATTGTCTTACTGTACATAATTTATAACTTAAGCTTTATTGTAGCTATAATTGTCTGGGTAAAAGCATAGTATATATGGTCATCTTGGTATTTATAGGGTTGCTTCCAGAACTGATTGAGCATACTAAAATCAGCATAGGCTCCAGTCCCATATAGAAAATAGCATAATATTTCATACAAAGTAAGTTACACTTTAAATCACATCAAGGTTATTTCTATTACCACCATGCATATAACCGTATATAAATAGTTGCTATATTGTCTGCTTAGGGAGCAACAAACTTTTCCTATTTTAAATTTCTGGTTGGTTGAACCCCTAGATGTGGAAATTGTAGATACTGAGGGTTAACTGTATAAATTGCTTCATTGATTTCACGTGCTCACGTGGAATGCCTCTCCAGAGACTAATCAGGAACTACTATAAAGATCAAAAAGACAGAAACTTGACCTTCTTATTTTGCCATAATTACCCACTAAATAAAATATGAATAAGTTTGATTCTGTACCTCCTCCTCCTCCTCCTCCTCCTCCTCCTCCTCCTCCTCCTCCTCCTCCTCCTCCTCCTCCTCCTCCTCCTCCTCTTCTTCTTCTTCTTCTTCTTCTTCTTCTTCTTCTTCTTCTTCTTCTTCTTCTTCTTCTTCTTCTTCTTCTTCTTCTTCTTCTTCTTCTTCTTCTTCTTCTTCTTCTTCTTCTTCTTCTTCTTCTTCTTCTTCCTTGCACATGCTAGGCTTGGTATCTACCACAGTTCTAGAGCTTCTAAAAAGCTAGTTTGAGAATTTCACAATGTTTAATAATCAACACCAATTTCCATTTTCTTTCCTAGGCTCCAAAACAGGGGAAAGTGGGGGAGGCATAAATGGGACAGTCATCTAGGGAAAACTTTGCTGACTATCATATTTTAATTTTTTGTTCAGTTGAAATTTAAAAAATATATAACCATATAATTTAAGTCCTATTTTTAAAAATTTCTTCATAGGAACAAAGACCAACTAAACAATTTTTGTCCTTTTTATGTATAAAGCTCACAATGTTGTCTCTGTGATAATTTTTAAAACATTCTTTTGAATATGACTTCTACCATCTCCTTGGAGGCGAAGCTGAATTCTACATATTAAATATTCTAATCAATAACTAGGAAGTATAAATCAATAGAAACAATTAAAAATATGTCAAACACAATAAATAGAACAATTATCCATCAAACAGATGCTTATCATCTTGACAGTTTGGGAACAACAGTTTCAGAATGTACAGAAATACTGAAAGAACATCTTTTAATTCATAAGAAAGGGGAAAATACTTAAAATATTAAAAACAAACATGCAGCAATAGATAATGCCTGTAATCCTAGATGCTCTGGAAGCTAAGATCTGAGTATCATAGTTCAAATCCATCCAGGGAAAGAAAGTCCTGTGAGACTCATCTCCAATTAATTACCAAAATGCCAGAAGGGGAGGTGTGGCTCAAGTGAAAAAGCACTAGTCTTGGGCAAAAAAGCTCAGGGGCAGTGTTTAGACCTGATTTTAAGCCCAAAGACCAGCGTGCATGTGCCCATACACACACACACACACACACACACACACACACACACACACACACACACACACACACACATTATTGAAAGACAAATACCAATGCTTTTCCTAATGTATTGTTTCACATTGTAATAGGACTTAAGGCATTAGTGGGTCTAGATTCCTACTATAGTATATATGTTTGAATAGGTTATTCAGAGAAAACTTTATTTGGAAAACTCTAATACTCAAACTGTAGCTTATTTTTTAAAATATGTGCGATGGACCAAGTATATTAATGACCAGGTATAGTTATAAGGGATAAAACTCTGGCTTGATTTTAACATCATTATTTTATTTTTTTAACAATGGAAGAAAGATATTTGACTTGAAAGAGACACAGGATGAGATTCAGAAGAGATGGTGAGTCCATTCTTTGTAGAAATGGGCACATCAGACTTTTGAAGATATTATTCATTTTTTGGCATAAGACTTGATTATTCAAGTATGTGTAGTTACTAGATAAATAACTTAATATGGAAATAATAAATAAGTGTTATCAGTGCATACAAAACAATTGGTTCTGAACATCTATATTATGCAATGATTTGTACTGTTCATGTCACAGAACTGACTTAGAAGGCTGATTTAAATCAAATATATATATTTGGTCAGCGTTAAATCCTCTTTTCCAAATTCTGCCTCCTCGAAAAAAAAAGGATATTACCTATTTTATCAGTACTCAGGAATAGTAAGTTATTTTAAGTATTTATATATTTAATCCAAGTATGATCCTCCAATTTATCATTCCAGGTGCTAGAGTCTAACCATCATGGTGATGGATAGTCACATCCTAATGGAGAAATATGTAGCTTGCCCTGCTTGCATGCTCCCCAACCTATATTTACATTTAGTAAAATTCACTCATCTAATAAAGTCAAGGACAATGGCAGCTCCTCCTTGAAGATTCTTCTGTCAAGAATAAGCAATCAATCATTAATTTGATAATATTTCATTATAATGCAGTCAAATATAGAAATTTTTTAGCTTTTTTTCCATGAAATTTACTTCATGTGATTGTTGATTTATAGTTGGTGGTATTGGACTTAAAACAACGTACGAGTTTCAAAGATTTAAATAAAAAGTTGCACATTGCCTTGTCTAGTGACAAATTAAAGAGAGAATTCTAGGTTCTTATATTCATCCCAGTGTGCTTTTGTTTCCTTGCTGGCTTTTTTCCTACAGTGATGACCAATTTCATTATTTGGCATAGCAAAGTTTTCTCATTTTTGTAGTCCTGATTTTATCATAGGTGTTATTTTCCTAAGCATTCTGCCCATGATAAATTAATCTATTATTATAATCACATCTTAGAACATTCATATTAAGTAATTATTCTTATATTCCTTAATAACATCTCATTATATTTTAAAAATTGTATTAATTTATATAGTCAGCAGTAGGGCTGAACTCAAGGTCTGACTGCTGTCTCTTAGCTTTGTTGCTCAAGGTTAGTACTAGATCACTTCTAGATGTTTGGTGGTTAATTGGACATTAAAGTCTCATGGACTTTCCTGCCCAGGCAGGCTCTGAACTGTGATCCTCCTGAGTAGCTAACATAACAGATGTGAGCCACCAGTCCACAGTATATATAGCACATTACTTTTAACAATAGAAGAAAGTAATTTTACTATAGAAATTTTGTCTTTAGGAGAATTCTTTCAATGTTTGATACAAACTTTTACATGTTTAAATATTATTTTGGTATCACTGTTGCTTTTTATAATTTTTCCACTTTGTATTTGCCTGAATTATTTGTACATAGACTTTTTCACTGTTATTCATACATACTATATAACTCTATCACAATTCATCCCCTTTATCACTTTCTCTCTTTTCTACTTCCCTCTTCTTGAAACAATTTCAACAGGTTTTATTGTACTCTTCTTACACACACACAATATGAACAGAATATGTAGAAGATAATACTGCACCCTCCCCCTCCATGCCCTCTTGTTTTATCTTCTCCCCTTCCACTGGTACCTCCCCTCAAACAGGTTCTGTTCTGTTTTATATTTCTGTCTTTCATTTTTACAGCTAGATACTGCATACAAGCAAAAACATATAATATTTTACTTTCTCAGCATATTTACTTTTGCTTAATATAATGGTATCTAGTTCTATCCATTTTGCCATCAATGACATATTTTATTGCTATGTATAGTTGAAAACTCCATTGTGGCTATATTTCAAATTTTCTCATGAATTTTATTTATATATTATATATATATTGGGTCAGTCATGGGGCTTGAACTCTAGGACTGGGAGCTGTCCATGAGCTCTTCAGCTCAAGGCGAACGTTCTACCACATAAGCCACAGTGCCACTTTTGGTTTTCTGGTGGGTAATTGGAGATAAGAATCTCAAGGACTTTCATCATATTTTATCCTAGGATTACAGGTGTGAGCCATGGGCGGCTAGCTTAATTTTATATTTTATATATTTATCTATTTGTGTCCAATACTGGTGTTTGAACTTAAGGGCTTTCATTCTTGCTTGACCATTTTGCTTGCTCACAACTGGTGCTCTACCACTTAAGACATGCATCCAGTACTAGGTTTCTGCTGGTTAGTTGTAGAAAAAGATCTCTCAGATTTGTATCCCTGGTCTGGTTCTGAACCACAATCCTCAGATCTCAGTCTCTTGAGTAGCTAGTATTATGGGCATGAGCCTCAGGCAGCCAGAATAACTTTTATTTTTTATAAGTAGATTGCTTAAAATGTTGGCTTCGGTTTCCTGAGAGAAATTCATGTTTAATTTCTTGTTTCTTTTAAGGTTATCAAATGAATATCTTTAAATTTGCAAGATGTTATTACGTCAAATATGAAATAATATTTTTATATTACTAGGTGGCACCAAGTTTCCTTTTAGATAGAAAATATTTGGCTGGCTTCCAACCAAAATCTTTACATCTCAGCTTCTTGAGTACCTAGGATTGTAGGCATTGGTCACCTCTCCTGGCTGAGACAAATATTTTTGGTAAGGAAAATCACTGTGATGTGGAACATGAGACATGATGAATATAGACTAAACAGGAATATTTTGAAAGCTTTAACAAAACTGAAGTTATGACAAATTTGCAGGCTTCAGTGAGGAGAAAAATGACAAAGAAGTTACAGAAGCAGAGAATTGGAAACTAAAGAAAAGTTAGTGAATAATTCCTTGTTAGCAGAACTACTGATGATTTCTTTTTAGAAAACTTCAGCTTGATATACTGGTACATGCCTATAATTCTAATTAATTATGAGATAGACACTGGATGTTTGCTGTTGGTATGGTAAAAATATAATACTGAAACTCAAATCTCTAAAGCAAACTGGTGCCATGTGTTGATAAGAGAGGCAGAAGTTGGAGGACCATGTTTGAGGCAGTTAATATGAGACTATCTGAAAAGCAAACTAAAGCTAAACAAAGTGCTAGGGGTATGGATCAAGAGCAATTATCCAGCAAGTTTGAGGCCCTGAATTCCATACCTTCTACTGAGAACAAAAGACAAGGAAAAGGAAAAAGGTTCTTGTTACAATTTTCAAGATATTTTCTGTGCAATTTTCTGCTATAATTTCCTTCTTCAATTGCCGTAAAATTTTGAGAAGTCACTTACACAAATGACTACCATTATTTGTGGAAATCAAGGGAAAATCTTTGCAACCAGTTTTGTAAGACAGAACAACTCTGTAAAATTGAATTCAATGAGATGAAAATGAGAGGTAATGGTTTCATGAAAATGCACTTAATAGCTATGTGTCAGAAGGTGAGGAGCTCATTAAGAGGATTTACTTCCTAAAAGAACAGGAGGATTGAGTTGATTTTATATTAATTTTTAAAAATAGGTTAAATTTGGTTGGTATTTTAACACGTTTAAACAAGGTGTTAAGCCAGTAAAATTATTGTTGAGATTTTTATAAAAGCTATAAGACAATTGTTACATAGATTTTTAGAGAAGCTATTCAACAATTGTTGGATAAATCCCAACAATGCAAATATGTGTTCTCTGTCATCTGGTGGTGTTACATACCTCATCATCTAAGGTTGGGAGAATATTATCTTCATTTTCAGAATACAGAAATGGAGGCAAGAAGAAAGGTGGTGTATTTCTGAAGGCTGATGTGTAAATTACAATTGAGAATGAGCAGAAACCAGAATCCATGAACAGAAACCAGAATACATGGCTCAAATTCAATTCATTATTTGCAAACCTCGTGACTATACTAATATCTGAAACTCTTCTGCTGGCTGGGTAACATGGAACTGTTTCTTAGAGTTGTCATGTGTTGTTTTTGGTAAAAAGCTAAAAATATTGGTGCTTTATAAAATTAAAGAATATGCCCTTTGTAAAGTGTTATGCACAGAATATGAAACAAGAATTCCATGAACTCTGAAGTTCTTTATGCAGTTTTTCTTAAAATTATTCTTTGAAGAATCAAAATAGTGAAATTATTCACATTCCTTTCATTCCAGAAAGCATTATCTGAACACATTTGAGAAGAATTTCTACAACAATCTTATAATATATGGGCTTTTGGTGTACTTATTTGTCTTCTCTCTGTATCTTCTTAATGGGGTTATTATTGTCTTATTCATGGGTTTAAGAGTTCTTTATATATTATGAATAAAGCAATTTGTCAAGATCTTTATATTTTGTTTCATTAGCAAAAATGCCTGCTATGTGATTGAACAGAAATTGATGACATCTTTGCCTGATTTCTGAGCAACTAGGAATTCTTTCATTCTAATTCAGTACTCTTTATCAGGTCAAGAAAGTTCCCATGTAATAATTTTGACAAATTTTTACCATTCTGATATTTTGAACAGGACAGAATTATTTTAGCGTCACAGCAGGGAATTCCCCTGTGACATGTGTCCTCTACAGGCATGGAATCCCCATTTGCAAAGTGCTGATCATACTGGAAGCAAATTTTTGCTTGTTAGGAATATCGAATTTTTGGCCTATGTACTCAGGATTTTTTTTCCAGAAAACATAAATCCACACATAGATATTAGTCACAGCTACTTGAATTGGAATTAGTAATATTATTATTCTTGATGTGCCACATCTCTATATAAAACTATGAAAAACACAGTTTGTAACAGAATAAACATGAGTATATCACTTAGAATGTGGGTATGGTTAGTAAACTCTAGGGGATTTTCTAATAGCTTTCAGACTTTTCATAAACATAAATAAAATGAGATGGTTTATACCTATAATCCTAGCTTCTTTGAAAATGGACATGTGGATAGTGGGAGTTCAAGGTTAAGCTGGAAAACATGCGAGACCTCCATCTCAGTCAATAAAAGCGGGGTGTGCCAATGTGTGGGTGTTATCCTACCTGTGTTGGACATCCAACTATGAAGTTTACTATCCAGGTAGCCTAGGAATAAACAAATGCAAGACTCTACCTCAAAAATAACCAAAGCAAAAATTGCTGGATGTGGTATGATTCAAGGGGTAAGGTGCCTGCCTGGCAAATGCAAAGCTCTGAATTCAAACCCAAGTACCTACCAAAAAATGAAAAGTAAATAATATGAAATAATTCTCTAAATAACTACTCACTTAGTGTAATTATCTTATGTATTCTCCAAATAATCTTGTAGTGAAGGCATAGAATTGAATAAGCCAGATCAATATAATACTCCAAAATCATAGAGTGGCCCAGAGGTCAGCTTTATGATCATTCAATGTCTGGATCTTCCTGTTCTTAGATCCACAATCTTATGGGGGGGGGAAACGAATGTATTTATTTACATTTATTTACACCCTTCATCCAGTTTCACATGTTGAAATCCTATCTCAAATGTAATGTTACAGAAGTGGGCTTTTGTGTGTATGTGGATGTTAATTAAGTCATGGAGGCAAGCCTTCATGAATGGGATTTAAATAAACAAAACCAAAGAGATTTCACTCCTGATCTTTAATACAGTGCATCACTCAGAAAAAAATACTGACTATGCTGGCATTGCAATCTTGGACCTCCAGGCTCCAGAATGTAAAAATAAATTTAGTGTTTATAACCAATTCAGTGTCTGGTAATGTGTCATCATAAGTCAAAAGGATGAACAGTAAGCCAGCTGAAAAGGACTGTTGTGGTTTCTCTACCAAATTTCCAGAGTCCCTGTGATACTGAAAAATGTTAAGGCTCCTTAGGGAAAATGTTTTAAAACTGCCTTCTTGTCCAACTCTGATTTCACAAATTTTGGAATATAAGGAATGACATCAAGTGCCCAAGATACCTAAGATAGGACACTTGATCCTCGTCTGCTTTGCTCTTCAGCACCTGGTACAAATTTACACTATATAAACAAGTCAACTAAAGGCAGTTATAATACATTTTAAAATGCATAGCCAGAAAACACTTTATAAACACTCTCTCATTATAGTCTCATTGGCTCCCATGTCCAAAATAGGAAACCAAGGCTTAAAGAGAGGTAGGTAATTTACCCAACTTTGCAAAATTGATATATATGTACAGTTAAATGCAGACGAAATTGTATCCATACTTAGGCTGATATACCATATGCATTTGTTTTTCTGCAGAAATAAAAGGCTCACGAACTTTTTTTCCATGTTCTAAACTCATATGCACTACCGTGATATCTCTATCCTGGCTGCCCCCAAGTCATATCAGCTGAAGTTGATACATCTCTACCCACTCAAACACAAATAGATAAGAATTGGGCAACTGTACTTTTAAATCCCCATGCAGTAATAATGTGTATTTAACAGTATGAAATCCGGGCTAGAAAATAAAACTTCTATGATGGTGCTAGGCCCACCTCACATATCTTTCTTTGTCTCTTCCTTCCTTCCTTTTTAGGGCTTGGGATTGAACGCACGGCCTTGTGCATATTAAGCAATTGCAACAAAACTAAGTTACATGGCCATTTCAATCGCTCCAATTTGATTCCCTGCTACCCTGTTCCTGATACTTTGTATTACTTGGTCATAGTATTTGGAGACTACTAAACTTCATAAGCGTTTCATCTTTTTTACTCCCTTCCCATGTATCAAGACACTGTGCAAGAAAGAATTTCCTGACCTCCCCAGACAGAGTTCATGGATCATCATCAGGTTCTATTTTACCATGCATAGCACTCTATTATTACATTTATAATAACAACTCACTTAAATAATTGTTCTCTTCTTCAGACCATTGGTAGACGATTGTTCAATCCTATATTTTATATAACCAGGAATAGAAATTTTCTTGTCATGTTTTCCTCTTTTTGACTTGGTAAAATTTTCCTGATTTTGTAGAACTGTTTATTCTCCATGAATATTGTTTCAGGACATTTCTGCATAATGTCTATAATAAAATTAAGAAATTTCCAGCCAAAGAAGACAACTCAGCATTCTAGATGTTAATGACTGTACTCTGGGTTCTTGTGCACTGGGCACTGCATTTGGCATCTCAGTTTTACAACAATGGACAATCTATATTGAAAGTTGCTTTTTTTTGGTTTCCTATTTTGTGCCATATGAAGTATTTAAGGTGTATAGCCAGTTAATTGTGGAAGTATGAGCTGGTAATCTTTTCAAAAATTTTTTGTAAAGATACTGTATAGAGTTGTTACAATTACATGAGTAAGGTAATGAGTACATTTCCTATTGAGCATTGTTACCCCCTCCTTTGTTTCCCCCCTAAATTCCCTTCCTTCTCTATTTCCCAACTCCTCTTTCCCCCTACTTTCGAAGATGTGAAGTTCGTTTTCAACATAGTGTCTTGTACATGCCATTGTTAGAATGGATCAAACTGAATCCTTGTCTCAGCATTTTGTTATTTCCCTGCCCCTCCCCAAATTAGAAAAATGTATATACAAGATGGAACCGGGGTCATATGAGCTGATAATCTTTAGCCTTCAAATCTTAAAACAAAAACAAGCAATGCATGAAAAAAATTGTTCAAAATGGAAATCTCAGCCTCCTGATTGATGCTCTGATTCTTCCATTAAAGTATAATCTTGTTAGAATCAAGTTCCAGGCTAAAATGTAAATACCCAGGGAAATGATCACATTAAGTTGCTAATAGTTAATTATGCCTTCCTATTAATGAAATAATTTGGAAAATGTTTTTTAAAAACTGGATGATAGCAAGAAGGATTTTAGAAAAAGGCATTACAGTGGGTAAGGTGTGTAAAATTGTACAAAACTGGAACTACATGCTGGGAAAAGAACAACTTCACAGAGAGGGGTAACTTATTTTTTTAGATGAGGCAAGTTAAGATGGATTATTATGTAAGAAGAAAGTTTCTATTTGGCTTTTTCTAACAACTAGCAGAGACTTATCTGTTTATAAAAAATAAATAATAGAATGAAAAATTCAAAAGACCTTTTATGATGCATTTAATATTTTGAAGACAACAAAGATTTTCAGGGTAGAGACAGTTCAATAAACTATGGTATTTATAAGCACTGGACTCCCATGTAATCATTATAAGTGATGTTCTTAGAACAGTGCAATTTCTTAGGATGTTATTAGATAGGAAATATATGCATGATATAATGCGATGTAGACTCACACCTGTAATCCTACCTACTCATAGGGGTGAGATTTGAGGATCATGGTTCACAGACAGCCCCCATAGGAAAATCCATTTAACCATCAAAATGCCAATAGTGGAGCTGTGGCTAACCTTGGGGGAAAAAGTAAAGCCGAGAATAATACACAGGCACTGAATTCAAGTTCCAGTTTTGGCAACAAACAAATGAATAATCAAACAAATATATCACCCCAAAGTTATATGAAAATATGTATATGCATATATGCATGGCAGAATGTCTAACCGTAGTGTTCCAATATTCACCTTGTAGAAGTCCAAAATGGGAACAACATAAACATTTACTTAATGAAAATCAAAAGTGACAATATGTTGGAAATGATCTTTACAACTTGGGGGGCATTGAGAAAGGGAGGAAAAAAGGAAGAAAAATAAAGGAGGGGGTAAAAAGTTGGACAAGAAATGTAATCATTACCTTACTTATGTAACTGTGACCCCTCTCTACATCACCTTGACAATAAAATTAAAATGAAAAAAACTAAAAAAAAGACAACCAAAAGCTTTTACTTATGTTATTCTATTTAAAAGTATATTTTAAAAGAATTATTGGCATGTTTTAAAGTTCTAATGCATTGCCCTACTCTACTGGATTATACTGGAATATGGAGAGAATTATTTACACATGAGTCCATAAGTAAGGACCTCAATGTGATTGTTTCTAACGTATTTATAAGATGATTTATTTGTTGCTTTGTATGTCCCTCCCCCACGGTATAACCCCTGCTTTCACTGTATTTGATGTTGTTATAATTTATGGGGGGGAAGGGAAAAAACAAATCGTTTAAATAAGGATACAGGTGGACCCATTGCAACAATGAGATGTACAAGCTGTTATGTCGAAAAATGAACTTTACAACCTCGGCAAGGGGTGGGGGAGAGGGCCCGGAATGGGAAGGGATGGGAAGGGGAAACAAAGGAGGAGGCAACCTTGCTTGATAAGAAATATACTCATTATCTTGCCCATGTAATTGTAACCCCTCTGTACGGTATTTTCACAATACATTTTTTAATTAAAAAAAAGAATTCCACAAAGAAATGCCAACGTGGACCAAAGGGTCCCACCCATAATACCATGCTTCTACAGCAAATCACACAATCCCCCAATCCACATAATTTGATCATTTAAAGGCGATTGATGAATCAACTTCTCCATTTGTAGAAATACATACCTGTGACAAGGATGGAAAAGGCACCGAAAGCCAAAATGAATGTTACACAATTTTGTGGAAGATTCCATAGATAAAGGAATGTGTCCCACACATTTCCAACTCTCAGTCTGGGAAAGTCCGTCATCCTTACCATACTAATAAAAACACAAAAATGCTAACTGTGGGATTCAAAAAGATTGCATGAGAATATGTGTTCATTGTGACAGCACAGTAACTTCAGTGCAAATTACTGTGTCTCTCTTTCCTTGCCTTATTCCCAACTCATTCTTCAATTCTGAAGGGGAGATTCTGGGGAGCCAGTTCTCTTTGCTCCAATAATTAATGAAAGGAAACAGGTTATTGGAGATAAAATTTCTACACATAGTTCTTGGAATCTCATTCTTTATTAAGCTTACTGAGTACTAATGGGATTATAAAACACAAGAACGTCTTAATTTTTCCACTAATTTTTTAAATGCCTCTTGTAAGAAGAATCAAAATTAACAAAAGAAACACCTGAGAAACCTTATAAAGATATTTGTGGTGTATGGATGCCAGGAAAATTAGAAATGTCATATGTAAATACCAAATGATATTTACAAAGCACAAACCCTAATTCTTCTGTGAGCTAATGTGATAATTACATATTTAAACTTTCCAACAAAATCACCATTGAGAATACCACAGCCAATTTCAATCACAAAAGAAAAGCTGCAAAGAATTGCTAAAATTTTCACCTATTCATTCCTAAAGTTGAGACAGTTGACTCTGCTGCTGTTGACTATTTGATCCTTTTCCTCCTCACAAATAAATGTGCCTATGTAGAACAATTTATATCTATACATTAAATTAATGGGTGTCTAGCCTTTCTAGTCTGATCTTCAGTCTGAGTAGAAACGATGGAGCATAAGTAGTTTATGAACATGGACCATCCCATAACAAGCAGAAACACGCTCTGAACCAATTCTTACAGAAACATCTGTGATAATGGAAATATTCTATATATACATTCTCTAACAGAGTAGCCACTGACTATATATGGCTACTCTATCTCAAATATGAATAGTGTCTGAGAAATTAATTCTTCCAATTTCAGTTAAATGAAAAATTTTTTTTTTTAAATTGTATTTTATTTTATTTGAGAACATACTGTACAAAGGGGCTACAATTACATGGGCAGGATAATGGATACATTTCTTACCAAGCATTGCAGCCTCCTCCTTTGTTTACCCTTCACTTCCCTTCCCCGCCTCCCCCCTCCCCCCACCCAATTTTACCCCCCTCCCCCCACCCAATTTTACCCCCCTCCCCCCACCCAATTATACCCCCCTCCCCCCCACACACCGGCATTGTAAAGCTGGTTTTGACATGACATTTTGTACTTCTCATTGTTGCAACAGGTCCACCTGAATCCTTAAACGACTTGTTTGTCCCCATCTACTCCACATGTTATACTGACATCAAATATAGTGAAAACGGGGGTTACACTGTGAGGGAGGGACATACAAAGCAACAAAGAAATAATCTTATAAATGCATTAGAAATACATGCATGAAAGAAACGAAAACATTAAAATACATATTTAAGGGTTCATTTTCCTAGCATCACATTATCTGACCTTTTCCGCTTGACTCATACCTATACTAGATATTGCAAATAAGGGAAACCATGGGACCTATGCTTCTTTGGGCCTGGCTTACTTCACTTAATATAATTTTTTCCAAACCTTTCCATTTCCTAACAAATGGGGAAATGTCATTCTTTCTGATGGAGGCATAGAATTCCATTGTGTATATATACCACATTTTCTTGATCCATTCATCTACTGAGGGGCATCTGGGTTGGTTCCATATCTTAGCTATGGTAAATAATGCTGCAATAAACATAGTTGTGCTGGTAGCTTTAGTGTGGTCTTGTTTGTAAACATTTGGGTAAATGCCCAAAAGTGGGATTGCTGGATCATAGGGGAGATCTATGTGAAGTCTTTTGAGGAACCTCCATACTGCTTTCCAAAGTGGTTGAACAAGTTTACATTCCCACCAACAATGAAGTAGGGTTCCTTTCTGTCCACATCCCCTCCAGCATCTGTTGTTATTGGAGTTCTTGATTTTTGCTGTTCTAACTGGAGTGAGGTGATATCTCAATGTTGTTTTGATTTGCATTTCTTTTATGGCTAGGGATGTTGAACATTTCTTCATGTGTCTATTGGCCATCCTTCTTTCTTCTTCAGAGAAGCTTCTCTTTAAGTCTAAATGAAAATTTTTTTAATTTTAATTTTTTTATTGTGAAAATACTGCACAGAGGGGTTACAATTACTTGGGCAAGATAGTGAGTACATTTCTTATCAAGCATTGTACCCTCCTCCTTTGTTTACCCTTCCCATCCCTTCCCATCTTTCCTCCCCCCACTCCATCCCACCCCCACAAGTTGTAAAGTTCGTTTTCGACATGACAACTTGTACTTCTCATTGTTGCAACAGGTCCACCTGTATCCTTATTTAAACGACTTATTTTTCCCCTTCCCCTCCACAAATTATACCGACATCAAATACAGTGAAAGCAGGGTTTATCCTGTAGGGGAGGGACATACAAAGCAACAAAGAAACAAATGCGTTAGAAACAAATGCATGAAAGACAAAAACATTTAAAATACATATTTTAGGGTTAATTTTCCTAACATCACATTATCTGAACTTTTCTGCTTGACTCATACATATACTAAATAATGCAAATAAGGGAAATCATGGGACCAATGTTTGTTTGGGCTTGGCTTACTTCACTTAATATAATGTTTTCCAAGTTTTACATTTCCTAACAAATGGGGTAATGTCATTCTTTCTGATGGAGACATAGAATTCCATTGTGTATATAATACCACATTTACTTGATCCATTCATCTACTGAGGGGCATCGGGGTTGGTTCCAGATCTTAGCTATGGTAAATAATGCTGCAATAAACATAGCTGTGCTGGTAGCTTTAGTGTGGTCTTGTTTGTAAACATTTGGGTAAATGCCCAAAAGGGGGACTGCTCGGTCACAGTGGAGATCTATGTGAAGTCTTTTGAGGAACCTCCATACTACTTTCCAAAGTGGTTGAACAAGTTTACACTCCCACCAACAATGAAATAAGGTTCCCTTCTGTCCACATCCCCTCGAGCATCTGTTCTTATTAGACTTCTTGATTTATGCCATTCTAACTGGGGTGAGGTTGTATCTCAATGTTGTTTTGATTTGCATTTCTTTTATGGCTAGGGAGGTTCAACATTTCTTCATGTGTCTATTGGTCATCCTTCTTTCTTCTTCAGAGAAGTTTCTCTTTAAGTCATTAGCCCCCTTATTTACTGGGCAGTTGTTTCTTTGAGGATTTGTTGTTGGGGAATTTAATTTTTTGAGTTCCAAGTGTATTTTAGATATGAGACCCTTGTCTGTTGTATGGCTAGTGAAGATCTTCTCCCAATCCGTGGGCTTTCTATTGATCTTGCCAGCTATGTCATTTGCCCTGCAGAAGCTCTGCAATTTCATGCAATCCCAATATCCCAATTGTCCAAACTCTTTGATTTGTTGTGTTTCCAGGCCTTTATTAAGGAAATTTTGGCCTGCGTGAAGGAGACCTAGGGTTTCTCCTATTTCATCCTTAAATGTTTTCGTTGTGTCTGCTTTGACTCCGAGGTCTTTGATCCATTTGGGGTTGATTGTGGTGCAGGGTGATATACAAGGGTCTAGCTTTAGTTTTCTACAAGTAGTTAACCAATTTTGCCAGCACCATTTACTGAAGAGGCTGTCTTTCTTCCATTCTAATTTTTTTAGCTCTCTTATCAAAGATTAGATGGGTATAGGTCTGTAGGTTCACTACTGGGTTTTCAATTCTATTCCATTGGTCCTGAGGTCTCTTCTTGTGCCAGTACCAAGCTCTTTTGACTACTATGGCTTTATAGTAGAGTTTGAAATTTGATATTGATGTTCCTCCAGCAGTGTTCTTTCCGTTGAGGAGCGTTTTTGCTATTCAGAGTATTTTATTGTTCCATATGAAATTTTGGATTGCCTCTTCTATTTCCTTGAAGAATGAGGGTGGAATTTTGATAGGTATCGCAGTGAATTTGTAGAGAGCCTTGGGAAGTATTACCATTTTTATGATATTAATCTCTCCAATCCAGGAGCATAGGAGTTTTTCCCATTTTCTAAGTTCTGTTTTGATTTCCTTTTTCAAGTTTTTTAAGTTTTCATCATAGAGGTCCTTCACTTCTTTGGTTAAGTTAATTCCTACGTATTTTATTTTTTGTGGGGTTATTACAAATGGAGTTGCTTTCCTAAATTCAGCCCCTCTTTGCTCTTTGTTCTCATATAGAAAAGCCATTGATTTGGGGGGTTAATTTTATACCCTGCTACTTTGCCAAAATTTTGAATCAGCTTGAGTAATTTGGGAGTGGGGTCTATGGGATTCTTTAAATACAGGATCATATCATCTGCGAAGAGAGAGTTTTTTTCTTCTTTCTCTCTTTGGATCCCCTTTATGTCTGCATCTTGTCTTATTGCTGTAGCTATGCGTTCTAACACTAGGTGGAAGAGAAGTGGAGAGAGTGAACATCCTTGTCTTGTTCCTGAGTTATGAGGAAATGGCTTTAGTTTTGCACCAGTATGTATAATGCTGGCTGTAAGTTTGTAATATACATCCTGTATTGTATTGAGGAATGTTCTATGGATTCCTAATTTTTCTAGAACCTTCATTATAAAGGGGTGTTGGATCTAGTCGAATGGTTTTTATGCATCTATTGAGAAAACCATGTGGTTCTTATTTTTGTTCCTGTAGATGTGATGAATAATATTAATTGACTTGCACATATTGAACAAGCTTTGCATCCCTGAAAAGAACCCTGTTGATCATGGTGTATGATTTTTTGAATGAATTGTTGAAGTCGATTGGCCAAAATTTGGTTGAGAATTTTTGCATTAATGTTCATCAAAGAAATGGGTCTATAGTTCTCTTTCTTTGAGGAGTCCCTGCCTGGTTTTGGGATGAGGGTTATTATGAATTCATAGACGGTGTTTGGTAGTGAACTTTATCTTTCAATTTTATTGAAGAGTTGGAGGAGTATTCGTGTGAGCTCTGCAATAAAGGCCTTGCAGAATTCCGCTGTAAAACCGTCTGGTCCTTGACTTTTCTTAGCTGGGAGGTCTCTTATTGCTGTTTCTATTTCAATGCTTGATATGGGCCTGTTAAGATGGTTTAACTCATCTTGGTTTAGTTTTGGCATGTCAATATTTGCTAGGAAAAGGGCCATTTCTGCCAAGTTCTCAAACTTATTAACATAAAGTTTGAGAAGTATTCCCTTAAAATTTTCTGAATATTGGTGGTTTCCGTGGTGATGTTTCCATTCTCATCTCTGAGTTTTTTTTATTTAGGTGTGTTCTCTTCTTTTTTTGATAAGATTTGCTAAGGGTCTGTCAATTTTGTTAATTTTTTTGAAGAACCAACTCTTTGTTTTGTTGATTTTTTTCTATAGTTTGTTTTGGATTCTAATTCATTTAATTCTGATTTAATGTTAATTTTTTTCTTTCTGTCTACTGGATTGGGGTTTATCTTGCTGCTCTTTTTCAAGGAAGTTCAGATTTCTCATTAAATTGTTAGTTTCAGATCTCTCCAATTTGTTGAGGTAGGAACTCAGAGCTATAAACTGGCCTCTGAGGACTGCCTTTCCTATGTCCCAGAGGATCTAGTAATTTGTGGACTCAGTTTTTTGAATAGCATGAACATTTGAATTTCTTTTCTAATCTCTTCCATGACCCACTCGTGATTCAGCAGTGTGCTGTTCAGCCTCCATGTGTTACCGGACTTTCTATGGTGGCTTTTGGTGTTGAGTTCTAATTTTATTCCCTTGTGGTCTGACAGAATGCAAGGTATAATTTCAATGTGTCTCAATTTGGACAATTTTGCTTTGTGGCCTAAAATGTGGTCTATTTTAGAAAATGTTCCATGTGTATTCTGATGCTGTTGGGAAAAATATTTGGTAGATGTCTGTTAAATCTAGTTGATCTATGCAGTTGTTTAGATCTGCGGTTTCTCTGTTGAGTTTTTGCGGAGGTGATCTATCTAGTGGGGAGAATGGTATGTTAAAATCCCCAAGAATTAATGTCTTTGGATCTATGTGGGATTTGAGGGAAAGTAGTGTTTCTTGGATAAATTTGTGAGCTCCGTTGTTTGGTGAATAGATATTTAGAATTGTAATATCCTCCTGAAGGAGAGAAACCTTAATTAGTATGTAGGGACCTTCTTTATCTCTTCTCACAAATTGTAATTTGAAGTCTATTTTTTCTGATATTAGGATTGCAACTCCCGCCTGTTTATGGGGGCCATTTGCTTGGTAGATTTTGTTCCAACCTTTAACATTGAATATGTTTTTGTTTTTACGGGCAAGATGTGATTCCTGATGGCAGCATATATAAGGATCTTGTTTTTTAATCCAACTAGACAGTCTATGTCCCTTAATTGGAGAGTTAAGTCCATTAATGTTAAGAGATAGGACTGAGAGGTATTTGGGAGTTCCACCTTCTTGGTGGCTGCGAAAACTGGGTTCTTCCTATGGTTCTTGGATTCTCAGTTTTGGTGCAGTTTCTTGGCCTCTATTGTGGTCTTGTTGGTTTTCTATGTGTAGGACATCTTTAAGAATCTTTTGCAGGGTTGGTTTGGTGGAGATCTATTGTTTCAATTTTTCTTTGCTGTGGAAGGTTTTTATTTGGCTTTCAGTAATGAAGGAGAGTTTAGCTCGGTAGAGTATTCTTGATTGATAGTGATTTGTTTTTAGTGCATGGCATACATCATTCCAGGCTCTTCTTGCTTTGATTGTCACTGCTGAGATATCTGAGGTGATTCTAATTGGTTTCCCTTTATATGTCATTAATGTTTTCTCCTTGACAGCTTTAAGGATCTTTTCCTTGGTCTGAATTGATCCTATGTGGATTATAATTTGACAGTGGGATGTCCTATTCTGGTCTGGCCTATTTGGAGTTCTAAAAGCTTCTTGTATGTGAATAGGCCTATCTTTTTGCATGTTTGGGAAGTTCTCTGCTAGGATCCTGTTAAACAAATATCCTTCACCATTAACTTCTGTTTCTAGGTTCTCCTCTACAACCATTACTCTTAGATTAGGCCTTCTGATGGTGTCTTCCAAGTTTTGGATAGATCTCTCATCTTTCTTGGATTTCTCTTGGATGGTTGTATGTTCTTTCTCTATAATGTTTAGGCTCTCTTCACTCCCCGAGATTCGATCTTCTGCATGTTCTGACCTCCTGTCGAGACTTTCTACTTTGTTTTTTATTTTTTTCCTTCTAGTTGGTCAGCTTTGATGGCTTCAAATTCTTTGTTGAAGCTTTGTTTTAGATCTTGTATGAAGTTCTTTACTTCCTTAATTTGGTGCTCAGTGTTTATTCTCAAATCACTTAGTTGATTGGATATGGTTTCCTTGGACTCCCATTCCTTCTGTTTTTTTCTATTCAGCATTCCCTTTGTGGGCTCCCTGACTTCCTTCAGCTCTTTGTTAATGGATTCCCTGAATGCCTTTAGTGATCTTTGTGTATTCTCATCCTGCTCTCTCAATTCCTGTATTACTCTTTGATTAGCTTCCTCCGGTTCATGTGATTCTTGTAGTTCTCTTTGAGTGTTCTCAGCCTGATCACGCCATTCCTGCCTTTCCCTTTGAGTATTCTCAAGCTGCTCATGCAAATCCTGTATCAGTTTTTGAGTACCTTCCTCACGCTTATGATATTCCTGTATAAACTTTTGGATTGCCTCCACTCTCTCCCTATCCTGCTCATACAAAATTCTTGGAATGTTTTCAATCTTTTCATTTATCATGTTTGCCAGCAGTGTTCGTAGAGCTATTTGGGAACTCTCTTCTGGATTATTCATTATCTGTTATCTGTTCTGTCCCCTGATTATCATGAGTGGGATTTGAGATACCGGGACTTGCAATTTTTCTTGTGTTTTTCCGGCTAACTCTGCCGATTTGGGATGAAATTAACATCAGTTTTGTGCTAGAACACTATCTTAAGGCAAGCATCAACCAAAGTCTATATTTGCACAGTCAATAGTCTGCAGATACAATCTAGTTCAACAGATACATCTATTCAACATCAATCAACTATATATTAATGGGCTACGAACCACAAAGAAGAATTTGGAAGACCACAAATTATTAGGTTTAGGAAGAGTTGTGGGTAAAAAATAGGAAGAGTGATGTGGGATGGCACAGTGAGTGTTAACTAAGTCCTAATCTCAAAGCAGGAAATAGGTTGGATAGGATGAAAGTAGAGAGATAGAAAAAAAAGAAATAGAAAGGGAAAAAAGAGACCAGAAAAAATAGAAAAGTAAAAATTAAAAATATTATAGAG
Source organism: Dipodomys merriami (assembly GCF_024711535.1). NCBI lineage: Eukaryota > Metazoa > Chordata > Mammalia > Rodentia > Heteromyidae > Dipodomys > Dipodomys merriami. The sequence goes on along the minus strand of NW_027203757.1, from coordinate 31,926 downwards.
ATTCGTAAACAAACTATTCAGAGAAGAAAATGAAGTTAATGAGAGAAAGGGATGGATATAAAGGAGATGTGAAAAACTTAAAAATAAAAATACTTAAAATATTATATAGGTATAAAGAGGTAGTACTGCTATTAAGGAATTTAAGTCTAAGAGGTTTTGAATTGAGTAATAAATTTGTGGATTAAGTGTGTACACAATGGGGGATAACGTCTAATAATTGACTACGGGTTTATCTGAGGATGTGCAGAACAGCAATTAAGTCACATAAAGAACGAAAGAGAAGAACAGGTGAAAAGGATAAGAAAGAAAGAAAAAAGATCAGAAGTTCAATAGAGCTAAACAAAAACAAAAACAAACACAAAAAAGAGAGAAAAACTCACACTCACTTGTAACCCTAAAATAAAATTCTAAGAGGACAAAAAATTACTATAAAACATTTTTTTCAAAAAAGGTAAAAATTAAAGATTAAAAAATTTTTAGAAAAAAAAAATTTTTATAAAATATAGAACAAAAAATTCTTTGACTTTTTTGGGAAGGGCGGGAAAAATCCTGTATCTCCCTTGTGTCCGTAACCAGCCCCTTGTTGGAGTCTCTGGTCTGCTTGTGTTCCTGTGGCTTGGTTGGTTACTTAAGTCAGTTTCTTTGAACAGGCAGAAAAATGCTCTGCAACCCTCCTCCCAGGTTAGTTCAATGGGAGGGAGGTCTGCTTTGAGTATCACAAAAGAGGGAGATGGCTTTTTCCTTGGATTTGTAGGTGCTGTGATGAGGCTAAGTTCTGGGTAGAGTTGAGGCCTTTCAGCAAACAGTAGCTTTTCCCGGGGGCTGGTTTGTGAGAAACTCACAGATCCCAGCCTGGAACCATTCTCAGGGTTTCTGTTTACTGAATTTCAATTGATTGTCAAGGCTGCTAAAGGGAGGGGCAGCCTCTGGCTCTGATTACCCAGTGAAGAAAGCCACTCCTAGGGCTGGCGCCTGAGCTGGGTGACTTTTCCCTGTGTGGAGCTGAGTCTGGCAGGTCAGGTTAGGCTCTTTTGACCTGCTACATGTCTCTAGATTTATTCCAAGGCCTGAGTTGGTGCTAGCAGCTCCACCAAGCTTTGTCGGTATCCAAGATGGAGATCTCCGGTACTGGGGGGCGAGGGGTTGCCTTCCCTCCTCTGCTCCCTGAGAAGGAGTGAGGACGTTAGGCTGCTACGCACGCCGAGTCTTAGTTCCTGGGTAGTCTCTGGTCTGTGAACTGCAGGATGAAGATGTCTGCTCCTTTTCAGTTCTTGCTGGTGTTGTGTAGAATCCACTCATCCACCTCGTCTGGCTGCTTCGTCCTGGTCTCTTTGTGATTCAGGTATGGCAGCTGCAGTCGCTTCCGCCACCACTGCTGCTGTGGCGGCGGCTGCTGGCAAGTGCTCAGGGCTGTCTCCTTGCCTGTATTTTCTCTCTCTGGCCTAACTCTCTGTGTGATGGCACACTTGGTGTGATTCTCTGGCTTAGTACTGTTCACTGGAGCTCTGAAACTGCTTTCTTATGTGAGAGCCTGTTTAGCCTCCAGCTTCTCCTCCACCATCTTCCCCTCGAAGCCTTAAATGAAATTTTATGTAATGAGATTCATCTACTCACTGGGAACTGGACAGCTCAGTTTCCAAATTAGGAAGCTGAAATTCTCAAAAACATAGTGATAAAATATAATCCAAGCAGGGCGCTAGTGGCTAATGCCTGTAACACCAGTTAATCAGGAGGCTAAGATCTGAGGATCATGATTCAAAGCCAGCTCAGGCAGGAAAATCTGTGAGCTCTTATCTCCAATAAACCACTAGAAAACCAAAAGAGGCACTGTGGCTCAAGCGGTAGAGTGCTTGCCTTGAGGTGAATAGTGCAGGGACAGCGCCCAAGACCAGAGTTCAAACTCCACTCCCAACCAACACACACACACACACACACACACACACACACACACACACACACACACACACAATCCAAGTGAAGAAGGTTCCATTGGATACTAACTGCATGTCTGTGAATTATCTAAGTTTTTCTGTCTTATAGCAGTTACCACTCACCTAGATTGACAGCGGGAGGGAAGGGGTGAGAGATAAACACAAGCTACTTGGGATACTGAGAGCTGCTCCTTGAAGGTAAGGGTTGTGCATGAATCTTTTCTATATTTAGTAGACATCAAACTGTGTAGAATCCTGTAGTTATAAAAATGTATTTCAACATGTACAACAGATGCTCTGTTTATCAAAATAGGAGAGAAATCAGACAGGTGGATTCTATAAATATACAAGCAATATATAGAAAATTTGCTACATTCTATTCCATGATAGGCTCTGGAATAAACTTTGGTTTTCTGTACATACTAGGTAAATATTCACACACTAAGAAACAGAAGTGTAATCCTTTATTACGGTTAAAATATATAGAATATCTTAATGAAATGTATTTGTGGACCTATTTTTTCCTTAATTTCTTCCACTCCTGCATTAAAAATGGCTCTAAGAGAAAAGTTTCTAGATGTGTAAAATATGAACTCCATCTATTTCGTTTGTTGAATTTGTACTTTAGATAGGATTTAAGTCCTTATTTCATCTTTAGGCTTAGGGCTAGGAAAAGAATAAGTAATCTCACCAGATTGTCATGCCTCACTTTTAAGGAGAGTTATGTATTTATCAGGAGAAATATGTATTGGTCTTGGTAGCTAGGAAACTTCAAGAAACAAAAGAAAAAGAACAATTCCACAGCAGTCTCAAGTATTTGCATATCTTCAAGTGAACATTAGTTGCTCTTTATTCTATAGTATATTTACAAGGATAGTTTTACAACCTATTTCTAAGCTATTGTCATCCTCCAGAGTAAAGTTCAGGCATGCCTATTGCTCATTATATAGATCGCAGTTGCTCAAACTCAGAACCCATTTTTTGTATAGGTTTCACCTGGCTACCTTTACCTCACTCAGTAGCACTGAGGGCTGGGAGATTTGTTTCAAATATTTAAATACACACAAACACACACACACATCACTGGCTTTCACTATTGCTGTAAAAATTAAGTCCCTTTTGTCCCTTACCCAAGAGTATCATAAATCGTGTACCATCCATGAAAATGTGACAAGTTCATTATTAACTTGCAAGTAGGTTAAATCTCTAGCCTCATACAATTCTACATATTCATATGAAGAAAAATATATACCTAGAGTTTTGGTGTGCTTCTACATTATGAAGCTCTCAATTTTCATTTTTTTAAAAAATACATTTTTATTGTAAAAATAATGTACAGAGGGGTTAGAGTTTCATGAGGAAGGTAATGAGTACATTTCCTATCAAGCATTGGAAGGCAGCTCAGTGGTAGAGTGCTTGCCTTGTAGGCATGAGGCCCTGGGTTCAATGCCTCAGTACCACATACACAGAAAAGGCCAGAAGTGGTGCTGTGGCTCAAGTGATAGAGCACTAGCCTTGAGCTGAAGAGCTGAGGGACAGCACCCAGGCCCAGAGTTCAAGCACTATGTCTGGCAATTAAAAAAATCTGTATCAATTTCATCATATTTGCCCTATTTTAGAAATTGGAAGTCACATATTTCCATCAGAACTAACTATATTTAATGGTACAACTTTCTACGGTGTTTTTAGGACCTAATAATTTGTGGATATGCCCCAAGGCTTTTTACTAAAAGCTGAGGGAATAGGTCCAAAAATGGAAGCCGATAAACAGTCAGAGCATTATTATGTAGCTTTAGTTCACTGTTACAAAAGAGGAGTGCAAATCAATATGATGGTTCATCGTTACAGGACCAGAAGACATACTAGAAACTGACATCAGAGAAGAGTCAGTCACTGTAGGAAAACGCAAACAGGATGCACCAAAGGATGCAATCATCAGTGTCCAAATAAGCAACACAGAATGGTATAAAGTCATTGCAAGCATATATTTGATGAGTGGTTCACATCAAGAATATATAAAGAACAACACCCCAACAATAACAAACAACCTGATTTTACACTGTGCAAAGAATTCAGATGTTTCTCCAGAGAAGACAATTAAAATGTTAACATGCACATAAAGGTGTTTAACGTCACTAATCACTAGGAAAGTGTAAGTCAAAACAATGAAGAATATGACCATTTCATATGAATTAAGATAACTACAAAAAACAAAGTAACAATACTGACAAAAGTGTGGCAAAATTGGAACCTTTCTATGGGAAACAGTATGGCAGCTTTTCCAGCAATTCAAAACAGGATTATTCATGCCTGTAATCCTAACCAGTCAGGCAAGAAGCTGAAATCCAAGGATCATCGTTCCAAGCTAGCCTGAGTAGAAAACAGGAAGTGGACCTGTGTTTTAAAGTGGTAAAACACTAGCCTTGAGGAAAAGTTCAGAGACAGTGACCTGGCCCTGAGTCAAGCCCATGACAGAAAAAAAAATGAAAGGAAGGAAAGAGAATTGTCATATGATCCAATGACTCCACTTCTGGGCATATACTCTAAAGATCTAAAAGCAGGGTCTTGAAGAAATCTTTGAGCACTCATATTCATTTTGTACAATACTAAAACATGGAGGCAATCCAAGTGGCCATCAACAAATGAATACATAAAATAAATGTGGTTTATACATACAGTGGTATATTACTTCAACTTTAAAAAGAATTATTTTGTGACAGATGTTATATTATGGCTGAATCTTGGGGACACTGTACTACATGAAATAAGCCAGTCATAACAAGATCAAATATTGCATAATTCTACTTATATCAGTTACATAGAACAGTCAAATTGATAGAGACAGGAAGCAAAATCATACTTGATGGAGATCTTGAAGCAGAGGAGAGTGGAAAATTATTTTAATGAATATAGAATTTTAATATTGGAGGATGATATCAGTGTGGACATTGAACTTGTACAATATTGTAAATATACTTACTACTATGTTGTAATCTTAAAATGATTAAGATAATAAAACCTGGGAGAAGAGAAGGAGAATGATGAAAGGGTAAATATGATCAGGGTACATTGTATGCCTATGTGGATATATCAAAATGAAATCCACTTATATAACTAGGTAATGCTAATACAAAGTGTAAAAAGATGATCAATTTTAAATTGTTTGCATTTGACCACAATTTCTGGAAAAAAAAGAAAAAAACAACCACAGGCTGGGAAAAAAAATTAAATTTCCAGTAAGCAATAAACCTGGGTTCAAAACTATATCTCACTTAAGTGTGTGAAGCTGTTTTGTAATGTAATGAGAGAAGGCTCAGAAAAATCACCCCTTTTGTACAAAAATACATAGTGAATTTGCCGTAATTTGGATGTTATCATACAAATTTTAAAAATATAATAGCATATGTAGCATCTGAGATATGTTTCCTCTTTTTCTTAAGCTTCAAAGTAGTTTCTACTTGCACACAAAATGCATCATCTATTCTGCTTACAAAACAGTAAAACATTACAGGTGAGGTCTATAGCCCTTAATATACATAGCAATACTTCTGAGGTGCCTACCATAATATCCACCCTTTCTTTCTGAATCAATAAAGACACCTTTCCATTTAACTGAACACCAGGCTAAGTAAAATAGTGATAACATTTCCCAATAGTGATAATATTTAGATAACAATACAGAGAAAAATTTTTGGGAGGTTATTGTGAATGGGGTTGCTCCCTTTATTTCCCTCCCTTCTTGTACATTGTCAGTGTACAGGAAGGCAACTGATTTTTGTGGGTTTATTTTGTATCCTGCTACTTTGCTGAAGTGATTTATGATTTCTAAATGGATGGAGTTCTTGGGATCGAGAAGGTATAAAATCATGTCGTCTGCAAAAAGGGATAGTTTATCTTCTTCTTTTCCTATGCAGATCCCTTTAATATCTTTTTCTTGCCTTATTGCCCTGGGTAAGGGTTCCAGGACTATATTGAAGAGGAGTGCAGACAGGGGGCATCCTTGCCTTGTTCCTGATTTTAGGAGAATTGGTTTTAGCTTTTCCCCATTACGTATAATTGGTTATTGGTCTGACATAAATGGCTTTTATTGTTTTAAGAAATGTTCCTTTTATTCCTATTTTCTCCACAGCTTTTAGTATGAATGAATGTTGATTTTTATCAAAGGCCTTTTCTGCATCTGTGGCGATAATCATGTGATTCTTGACCTTGGCTCTGTTGATGTGTTGAATTACATTTATTGACTTATGTATGTTAAACCATCCCTGCATCTCTGGGATGAAGCCTACCTGGTCATAGTGTATTTTTTATGTGTTTCTGGATTCTGTTAGCTAGAATCTTATTAAGGATCTTTGCATCTGTGTTCATCAAGGAAATTGGCCTGTAATTCTACTTTTTGGTTGGGTCTTTGCCTGGTTTGGGGATGAGTGTGATATTGGCATCGTAGAATGAGTTTGGGATAGCTCCCTCCTTCTCTGTTTCTCTGAAGAGCTTGAGGAGTATGGGTAATAGCTCTTCTTTAAAGGTCTTATTGAATTCTGCTGTGAATCCATCTAGACCTGGGCTTTTTTTTGTTGGAAGAATTTTGATAACTTCCTGTACCTCGTTGTAGGATATTGGCTTATTTAATTGGTTAACTTCTTCTTTGCTCAATTTGGGCAACTTGTATTTCTCTAAAAATGCATCTATTTCTGCCAGGTTTTCTTCCTTTAGAGAGTATAACTTTTGAAAGTAGTCCGTTAGTATTGTTTGGATATCTTGGGTACGTGTGGTGATTTTTCCCGTAGCATCCCTAATCCTGTTAATAAGGGTTTCCTCTCTTTTTTTTTAAATTAATCTTGCCAACGGTCCATCAATTTAATTTATTTTTTCAAAGAACCAGCTTTTTATTTGGTTAAATTTGGCTATAATTTTCTGGTTTTCTAATTGGTTAATCTCTGCTCTTAATTTGGGTATCTGGCTCCATCTAGTAACTTTAGGTTCCATTTTTTCTTGTTTTTCTAGCTGTTTTAATTGCAACATGAGATTATTTACTTGGTCTGTTTGCATTTTCTTGATGTGGGCATTGAGAGCAATAAATCTGCCCCTCAGGACTGCTTTTGCTTTGTCTCACAAGTTTCTTTGCGAGGTGTTTCCATTTTCATTGAGTTGTAGGAAATGTTTTATTTCTTCTCTGATCTCTTCTGTTACCCAGGCATTGCTAAGAAGTGTGCTGTTCAATTTCCCTGTATTAGAGAAATTTCTGCAGTATGCTTTGTTATTGAGAACTAGCTTAATTCCACTGTGGTCAGATAGGACACAAGGGATTATGTCGATCCCTTTGTATTTGCTTAAGTTCCTTGCATGAACTATGATATGGTCTATTTTGGAGAAAGTTCCATGAGCTGCTGAGAAGAATGTGTACTGTGTTGTTTTAGGGTGAAATACTCGGTAGATGTCAGTTAATTCCGCTTGAAGTATGGCCTCACTTAATTCGGTAGCTTCTTTGCCAATCCTCTGGTTGGTGGACCTGTCCTTTGGTAAGAGTGGTGTGTTAAAGTCTCTTAGTATTATCGTATTGCAGTCTATTTTATTCTGTAAGTTTGAGAGTATTTGTTTAACCTATGGGGGTGCACCAATATTTGGGGCATATAAGTTGATGATGGTAATATCCTCCTCTTGGATTGTTCTCTCTATTAATATGTAGTGTCCGTCCTTGTCTTTCTGTACTGATTTTAATGAAAAGTTTATTTTGTCAGATATCAGGATAGCTACACCTGCTTTCTTACTGGGGGAGTTTGATTTGTAGATCCTTTTCCAATCCTTTACTCTGAATTTGTTTGTATGTTTGGCTGAGTTTTTGGGGTTATGAAGATATAGTGTCATTTCATCTGCACAAAGGGATAGTTTAACTTCTTCTTTCCCTATGAGGATCCCTTTAATGTCTTTGTCTTGCCTTATTGTCCTGGCTAATTGTGCCAGGACTATATTGAAGAGGAGTGGAGAGAGTGGGCATCTTTGCCTTGTTCCTGATTTTAGGAGAATTGGTAGTAGCTTTTCCCTATTACTTATAATATTGGGTATTGGTCTGTCGTGTATGGCTTTCATTGTTTTAAGAAATGTTCCTTCTGGAAGTGGCGCTGTAGCTTTAGTGGTAGAGCACTCGCCTTGAGCTGAAGAGCTGAGGGACAGTGCCCAGGCCCAAAGTTCAAACCCCACGACTGACAAAAAAAAAAAAAAGAAATGTTCCTTCTGTTCCTATTTTCTCCACAGCTTTTAACATAAATGAATGTTGTATTTTACCAAAAGCCTTTTCTATGTCTGTGGAGATAAGCATGTCAATCTTGACTTGGCTCTGTTGATGTGTTGGATTACATTTATTGACCTATGTATGTTAAACCATCCCTGCATCTCTAGCATGAAGCCCACCTGGTCATAGTGTATGATTATTTTGTGTGTGTTTTCTGGATTCTGTTAGCTAGAATTTTGTTAAGGGTCTTTGAATCTGTGTTCAAGGAAATTTGTCTAATTCTCTTTTTTGGTTGAGGTTTTGCCTGATTTGGGGATGAGTGTGATATTGGCGTCATAGAATGAGTTTGGGATAGTTCCCTCCTTCTCTGTTTCTCTGAAGAGTTTGAGGAATATGGGTATTACTTCCTCTTTATAGGTTTTATAGAATTCTGTTGTGAATCCATCTATTCTTGGGCTTTTCCTTATTGGAAGACTTCTGATTGCTTCCTGCATCTCATTGTGACATAGTGGCTAATTGATTTACTTCTTCTTTGCTCAGTTTGGGGAACTTCTGTTTCTGTAAAAATGCATCCAGTTCTGCCAGGTTTTCTTTGTTTAGAAAATATAACTTTTGAAAAGACTCCTTTAAAATTGTTCAGATATCCTGGCTACTTGTGATTTTTCCTATGGCATCCCTGATCTTGTTAATTTGGGTTTCCTCTCTTCTTTTCTTAATTAATCTTGCCAACGGTCCATCAATTTTACTTATTTTTTCAAAGAAACAGATTTTTGTTTTATTAATTTTATCTATTATTTTCCTATTCTCTATTTCATTAATTTTCAGCTATTAGTTTGATTGGCTTTGTCTAGTAACGTTGGGTACCATTTTTTCATGTTTTTCTAGCTGTTTTCATTGCAATATGAGCTTTTTTACTTGGTCTGTCTATTTTCTTGATGTGGGCACTGAAGGTAATAAATTTGCCCCTTAAGACTGTTTTTGCTGTGTCCCACAAGTTTCTTTGTGATGTATCTTCATTTTCATTGAGTTGTAGGAACTTTTTAATTTCTTCTTTAAGTTCTTCTGTTACCCAGGTTTTTCATAGAAGTGTGCTGTTGAATTTTGATGTATTTGAATAATTTCTACGGTTTGATTTATTATTGACAAGTAGCTTGATTCCACTGTGTTTGGACAGGACACGGGATTTGGTCAATCCCCTTGTATCTGCTTAAGTTCCTTGCATGAACTATGATTTTGGAGAAAGTTCCATGAGCTGCTTAGAAGAATGTGTATTGTTGTTTTAGGGTGAAATACTGGGTAGATTTCAGTTAGTTCTGCTTTTGGCTTCACTCAATTCAGTAGCTTCTTTGCCAATCCTCTCTTTGGTAGACCTGTCCTTTTGTCAGAGTGGTGTGTTAAAGTCTCCTAGTATTATTGTATTGGGATCTATTTTATTCTGTAAGTTTGCTTAACAAAATTTGGGGCGCCACTGTGTGGGGAATATAAGTTAATAATGGTAATATCCTCCTCCTGGATTGTTCCCTGTATTAATATGTAGTGTCCTTCTTTGTCTTTTTCTATTGATTTTAATGAAAAGTTTATTTTGTTAGATATCAGGATAGCTACTCCTGCTTTCTTATTGGGGGCATCTGATTGGTAGATCCTTTTCCAACCCTTCACTCCGAGTTTGTATGTTTGGCTGAGAAGTGGGTCTCCTGAAGGCTAAAATGGATGGGTCATGTTTTCTGATCTAATCTGGAGTTCTTTTTCTTTTGATTGGTGAATTAAGACCGTTAATATTAAGAGATAATACAGAGAGATGCATTGTGGTCCCTGTCATTCCCTGTTTCTATAAGATTTTCTTCTTTCCTTTCCTTCTGTGCTTGCTCAGTTAGAATTCTATTAAAGCCTGTCTGGTGTGGGTCCCTGTTCCTGGTTGCTTTCTTCAGGTTGTGTTCCCCCTATTGTATTCTTTGTAATGCTGGCTTAATGTTTATGTATTGATTTAGTTTTTCTTTACTTTTAAAGTTTTTCAGTTCTCCATCCACTGTGAATGCTAGCTTTGCCAGTTATATCAGTCTGGGTTGGTAGTTATTGGCTCTCAGGGCTCGTATGGTACTTCCCCAGGCCTTTTTTGCATTCAGTGTCTGTGTGGAGAGATCTGCATTGATTTAATTTTTTCCCATTGTAGGATACCTGCTTCTTCATTTTTGCTGCATGCAAGATTGTTTCCTTATTTTTCAGATCTACCATTTTTTACTATAATGTGTCTAGAAGTGTTTCTCCTGGGATCTTGCTTCTTTGGTATTCTATATGCTTCTGTTATGTAGGTAACTTGTTCTTTTTTGAGATGGGGGAAAGTTTCACAGATTATCTTTTTGAATAGGTGTTGCATTCGCTTGCTTTGATATTCCTCACTTTTGTCCACTCGAATTATATGAAGGTTAAATTTCCTGGCACTATCTGCTTGCTCTTGGATTTCCCTTTGGCATAATTTAAGTGATTTTTTTTCCATATCTGAGATTTTTTTGGTCCAGTTGGTGTATTCTGTCTTCTGTATCTGACACTCTACATTCCATTTTGTTCACTCTGTTAACTACAGCTTCCATTGTGGTTTGCATGGACTCATTTCTGGATTCAATGTTGGTTCTCCAAGTACTAATCTCACCTCTTAATGAGGTGTGTGCTACCTCTATTTTTGTACTAACCTCACCTCTTAGTGAGGTCTGTGCTGCCTCTGTGTTTGTACTAATCTCACCTTTTGGTGAGGTGTGTACTGCTTCTATTTTTGCATGCACCTCCTGTGTGATACCTTGCATCACTTTCAATATTTTGTCCCTGTGTTCTTTAAATTTCTGGTCTATTTCTCACTTTAATTCTTGAGTCATTACCTCCTGCATCTCTTGGATGTAACTTTGTCTTCCATTCCTGCTTTGCTCCCACTGGGCCTCTCCCCTGGGTAGCTGCTGGCTTTTGGGGGTAGCTTGCTATACTGGGTGTTGATAAGGCTTGTAATTTTTTTCTGTTATTTTCAGGGATTATTGGAGACTAATCTGAAATTTTGTTTTGGTCAATAGATGTCTGCTTTGCTTGGTTGCTGTTTCTGTGCTGGTAGAGAGAGTTTGTACCTGCCTGGTCTCAGTTCTGTTGGTGGCCAACCTCTAGCTTCTACTCTGACCGATGTAGGGTTCTGTTCTCAGCTCTCTGCTGTAGAACAATGGCAGTTCCCACCTATAAAAGGGTTGAGCAGCCTAGAATGTTCCTGTTTATTCCAACAGGTGCTCTTGGTGAGATCGGATGTGCTGGATGTACTCTCCCATTTGCTGGAGTCTGCTATGGGCTCCTGATTTTTTTTTTGGCCGGTTGTGGGCTTGAACTCTGGGCCTGGGCGCTGTCCCTCAGCTCTTCAGCTTAAGGCTGGTGCCCTACCATTTGAGCCACAGCACGACTTCTGGCCCTTTCTGCATATATGGTGTTTGGGAATCAGATCCAGGACCTCATGCCCACAAGACAAGCACTCTATTCCTGAGCCACCTTACCAGCCTGACCTCCTGACTATTATCAGGTGCTGGCGGCCTGCGTTGTCCAATAACCAGCCTAGGATATATGGGTCAGGTTCTGGTTGGGTTTTGGCTTCTGGTTCTCTTGTGCTGGACCCCTGATCTTTTGCTGTCAGAGGCATGATTCCAAGGCGGGTGCAGTTCCTTGTTTTCCCCCCCTCTGCTGAGGCATATGCTAAGCTTCTGAATTCAGTTGGGAAGAGTTGGTTGTGTTGCTCAGGCACTGGATCCCCAGGCCTTGTCCCGGCCCCTGCCCTGGGGCATGCCAGTTGGACCTGTGCTGCTGTGTATCCTGCCTAGGTTACACAGCCTGGAGTACACATTTCAAATTTCTTCCACTGTAGGCTGTTTTGACCCAGGGGCACTGTTCCTGGCTTGGGCATTTGCGCTCCCTTCCAGGGGCGCTCTTGCTCTAGCCTGGCCAGCTGGGTGTGCTCCATGGGCTGGTGGAGCTCTCAAACTATTCCCAGTTTTAGTGGATCCTGTGGAGGAGGAGTCTGGGTCAGGGTCTGGGGATTCCCACCAGCTATGGTCTCCCTTGAGGGATACACTGTCCCCTGGAGAGTACTCACCCTGGAGTTAGTTGTTGTTTCTGTGTGATGTAGGTCATTGGTTGCCATTGCAATCAGAGTTCAGTTGAGATGGTTGTGGGCTGGGCAGGTTGGTGATGGCTCTGTGTGTTTCACCTCAGTCTCTGTCTCTGTTGATGTTGTTTGGGTTGGCGCCACTGGATGGACCTCCGGCCAAGGAGTGGGGAAGGGGTAACCAGTTAATGAGATAATAGTCTAACAGACTTTCTTACTCAGGTTGTCTTTAAACCTCGATTATCAGATCTCAGCCTCCTGAGTTGCTACGATTACAGGCATGAGCCACTGGCACCAGCTTTTTTGAAAAAGCAGCAATTAATAAGGCAGATACCTTAGATCATGCCTGTAATCCTAGCTACTCCAGAGGCTAAGATCTGAAGATGATGATTTGAATGTAGTGGTGCAAAAACGTTTGTGTGAGTCTTTTATCTCCAATAAACTGCTCAAGAAAATCCAGAAGTGAAGCTTTGGCTCAAGTGGTAGAGTGCACTCTTGAGCAAAAAAGAATCTCAGGGACAGCACCTAGATCCTGAGTTCAAGCTCCATTTCTGGCACACACACACACACACACACACACACACACACACACACACACACACACACACACACACACACACTGAAAAGTAAATAGACAATGTGAAGAAATCAAGAACAAAAAAATTGAATATTGTAAGGACTTTTGGGTTTAGAGGCATGACTCAGTTTGTAGGACAATAGCTAATGATTGAAACTTTCAGGTACCAAGGACTTAAAAAAAAAGAATTATCTGCCCTGTATTTCCCTTTTTTCATATTCTCATTTGGGAACTATTTTCTTTTTAAAAAAACCAAATATTGCTGTTTTAGTGGTGATATACAGCATGGTTACCTTTCTCTATGTCAGGTAACTAGTACATTTTCTTCCTTTTACCTAGTCTCATCTGTTCCCCCATTCTCATCCATTTCCTCCCTCCCATCTAGACCCTCGAGTTCCATAGTTCACTTTCAACAATGTCCAGTACAGCCAGTGGGCTCTACTGCTGCAATTTTTCATCCACTTTCCACTGATTCTGTACCCTTCCCCTATCTTTCCTTAGATGTGCACGCATATTATATAATGTATATTGGGTTAAGAATACAGAGTCATCACAAAATGAATAGATGAATTAAGACAAGTTCCTTTGTTTCCTTATCTTTGTAATTTTATTCAGTTATATGTATTGTTTTATACACATAAGAAGAGGTGCTTGGGTATTACAATTTTGTGATTTTCTCCAAAGCCTGTCCTCTTCTGTTCTTATTATATATGATGCCTAGAATCATGTACAGTTTGTCATATCCCCTTGAGTTTTAAATCTAACTTTCACATATCAGGCAGAAAATGTGCCATTTGTATCTATGATCTTGGGTTAACTTTCTTAACATGATTTATTCTAGTTCCATCCATTTCCCTGCAAATGACATTATTTTTTTTCTTTCTAATGGCTCTTTCTGTAAAATTTCATTGTATATAGATAGCATAATTATTGGATCCATTTATTTATTGTGGGGCATCTGAGTTTTGTACATAACTTGGCACTGTGAATTGAGCAGCAAGGAACATGGTTATGCAAGTGTCCTTGTCATATTATGGTTCATGATTCTCAGGTTAGATGCCTAGAACTGGTATGGGATGGTATTAGAGAAGGCCTGTATTTAGATTTTTGAGCAACTTCCAGACTGCTTTCCAGAGTGGTTGTATTAGTATACATTCCCACCACCAGTGCAGTAGGATTCCTTTTCATCCACTTCCCAACAGCATTTGTTTTCAGAATTCAGAATATTTGGGTAAGATGGTACCTCAGGATTGCTTTGATTTACATTTTTATGGCCAGGGATGATGAACCTTTTCTGATGTTTCTTTGCCATATTTACCTCTTCTTCTGAGAAGTCTCTCCTTACCTCCTTGCCCATTTAGTGATTGGTTTATTAGGTTTGGGAGGGGTAGTTTCCTGAAATCCATGTATACATTGAATATTAGCCCTTTGTCTGATGTATTGCAGGTAAATGTCTTTTCCCAATTTGTTGGTTGTCTTTTTAGTTTAGTGGCTATGTCCCTAGTCTTTGCAGAATTTCTTTCCTTTGATGTAGTCCCATTTGTTGGGTCTCTCTCCTATCTGTTGTGCCCCTGGGACTCTATTCAGGAAGTCCATGCATGTACCTACAATTTCTAATGTCATCCCTATTCTGTGTTACAGTAGTTTGGCTGATTTTATGGTAGTTAATCCATTTTGAATTGATGTTAGTGCAAGCAGAGATGCACTTCTAGTTTTCTGACTATAGCTGCCCAGTTTTCCCAACACCAATTGTTGAAAAGGCTATGATTTGTGTGTGTGTGTGTGTGTGTGTGTGTGTGTGTGTGTGTGTGTGTGTGTGTGTGTGTGTGTGTTTGTGTGTTGGTTTTGGGGCTTGAACTCTGGTCCTCAGTGCTGTCCCTCAGATATTCAGCTTAAGGCTAGTGCTTGAGCCACAGTTCCACTTCCCATTTTCTTGTGCTTTATTGGAGATAAGAGTCTCATGGGCTTCCCTGGCCCTGCTGGCCTTGAACAACGATCCTCAGATCTCAGCCTTCTGAGTAGCTAGGATTAAAGGCATGAGCCACAGGCAACTGGCAAGGCTATGTTTTTCCACTGTACATCTTTCACTCCTTTATCAAACATCAGATGGTTGTAAGTATGTGGTTTTATTTCTGGGTCTTTTGATCTTTTTTAATACATTTTCAATGTAAAAATAATGTACAGAGGGTTTACAGTTACATAATCTAGGTGATGAGTACATTTCCTATCAAGCATTATTACCTCCTCCTTTGTTTATCCCCCATCATGCCTTCCCTCCCACCTCCACAACTACACTCCCCCTGATCCCTAAATTCTGATGCTCGTTTTTCCACAAAGTGTCTTGTGCATCTCATTATTACAATGGGTCAACCTGTATCTCTATTTAAGCATTTTGTTTTTTCCCTTCCCCTCCACAAATTAGAGAAGCATATATAAAATATGCATGGCATCGACATTACATACAGTGAAAACAGGGGTTATACCATGGGGGAGGAACATACAAAGAACAAAAAAATCACATGATATATTGTAAATACATTAGAAACAAGAGAAAGAAAGAAAAAACCACTTATGTCCCTATCTTGTGGTTCATTTCACTTATTTGGTCATACGTACATACCTTTTCTTTTTGGAGTGCAGGATAAATGTGTGCCAATGGAAAATGACCCAGTCTATGTTTAGGAAAACCAATAAGTGAGGTCCAAAATCTAGCTTCAGTTGAGGAAAGGGAATCTGTCCTCACAGAATATCCAGAATAATCTGTCCTGCTGCAGGGGATCCAATATCCAATTGAGAAATTATAATCTCTCCCTCCCACGACTCAGGAAAAAATTCTATCTTTTATGAGGAAGTAGATCTCTTTGAGGACTCTGAGGCAGAATTGCTGCCTGAAGGCAACTTAGAGGCCAATCTAGATTTCGAGATTCCTTCACCTCTTCCTGGGAAAATTTTTCTTTTTCTTTTTGTCCTTATTGTTGTAAAATGTTCATTCTATTTATTTTTCTAACGTTATTAAAATGCCAATGTTTATATTATGTTATACAATTCGTGAATCCTAAATGTGGTTTTTTTCAACCTACAATCTAAAGCACCATGCACTTGTTTTGTTTGTGGGAAAACACAGAGTAAGAAGGGGCTGTACAAGAGAGACTTATGGATATAAAGGGGACTGTTAAATGCACAGGCAGTGACAAGGAAGCCAGGCCATGCCTGAATGAGGTGATAAGGTGGCTCCAAAAGCTCTAGGACATAGCAGATCAGATGTCCTTAGAAAGCAGTTCTGTCAATTGTGACAAATGCTACAATGTTTATAATGGTATATGGGACTCTCTTCCAACAGTGAATTCAAGTCTGTATACATATTTATTGTGCTTTGTGGGTGTGTTAAAGTCTCTTAGTATTATCGTATTGCAGTCTATTTTATTCTGTAAGTTTGAGAGTATTTGTTTAACCTATGGGGGTGCACCAATATTTGGGGCATATAAGTTGATGATGGTAATATCCTCCTCTTGGATTGTTCTCTCTATTAATATGTAGTGTCCGTCCTTGTCTTTCTGTACTGATTTTAATGAAAAGTTTATTTTGTCAGATATCAGGATAGCTACACCTGCTTTCTTACTGGGGGAGTTTGATTTGTAGATCCTTTTCCAATCCTTTACTCTGAATTTGTTTGTATGTTTGGCTGAGTTTTTGGGGTTATGAAGATATAGTGTCATTTCATCTGCACAAAGGGATAGTTTAACTTCTTCTTTCCCTATGAGGATCCCTTTAATGTCTTTGTCTTGCCTTATTGTCCTGGCTAATTGTGCCAGGACTATATTGAAGAGGAGTGGAGAGAGTGGGCATCTTTGCCTTGTTCCTGATTTTAGGAGAATTGGTAGTAGCTTTTCCCTATTACTTATAATATTGGGTATTGGTCTGTCGTGTATGGCTTTCATTGTTTTAAGAAATGTTCCTTCTGGAAGTGGCGCTGTAGCTTTAGTGGTAGAGCACTCGCCTTGAGCTGAAGAGCTGAGGGACAGTGCCCAGGCCCAAAGTTCAAACCCCACGACTGACAAAAAAAAAAAAAAAGAAATGTTCCTTCTGTTCCTATTTTCTCCACAGCTTTTAACATAAATGAATGTTGTATTTTACCAAAAGCCTTTTCTATGTCTGTGGAGATAAGCATGTCAATCTTGACTTGGCTCTGTTGATGTGTTGGATTACATTTATTGACCTATGTATGTTAAACCATCCCTGCATCTCTAGCATGAAGCCCACCTGGTCATAGTGTATGATTATTTTGTGTGTGTTTTCTGGATTCTGTTAGCTAGAATTTTGTTAAGGGTCTTTGAATCTGTGTTCAAGGAAATTTGTCTAATTCTCTTTTTTGGTTGAGGTTTTGCCTGATTTGGGGATGAGTGTGATATTGGCGTCATAGAATGAGTTTGGGATAGTTCCCTCCTTCTCTGTTTCTCTGAAGAGTTTGAGGAATATGGGTATTACTTCCTCTTTATAGGTTTTATAGAATTCTGTTGTGAATCCATCTATTCTTGGGCTTTTCCTTATTGGAAGACTTCTGATTGCTTCCTGCATCTCATTGTGACATAGTGGCTAATTGATTTACTTCTTCTTTGCTCAGTTTGGGGAACTTCTGTTTCTGTAAAAATGCATCCAGTTCTGCCAGGTTTTCTTTGTTTAGAAAATATAACTTTTGAAAAGACTCCTTTAAAATTGTTCAGATATCCTGGCTACTTGTGATTTTTCCTATGGCATCCCTGATCTTGTTAATTTGGGTTTCCTCTCTTCTTTTCTTAATTAATCTTGCCAACGGTCCATCAATTTTACTTATTTTTTCAAAGAAACAGATTTTTGTTTTATTAATTTTATCTATTATTTTCCTATTCTCTATTTCATTAATTTTCAGCTATTAGTTTGATTGGCTTTGTCTAGTAACGTTGGGTACCATTTTTTCATGTTTTTCTAGCTGTTTTCATTGCAATATGAGCTTTTTTACTTGGTCTGTCTATTTTCTTGATGTGGGCACTGAAGGTAATAAATTTGCCCCTTAAGACTGTTTTTGCTGTGTCCCACAAGTTTCTTTGTGATGTATCTTCATTTTCATTGAGTTGTAGGAACTTTTTAATTTCTTCTTTAAGTTCTTCTGTTACCCAGGTTTTTCATAGAAGTGTGCTGTTGAATTTTGATGTATTTGAATAATTTCTACGGTTTGATTTATTATTGACAAGTAGCTTGATTCCACTGTGTTTGGACAGGACACGGGATTTGGTCAATCCCCTTGTATCTGCTTAAGTTCCTTGCATGAACTATGATTTTGGAGAAAGTTCCATGAGCTGCTTAGAAGAATGTGTATTGTTGTTTTAGGGTGAAATACTGGGTAGATTTCAGTTAGTTCTGCTTTTGGCTTCACTCAATTCAGTAGCTTCTTTGCCAATCCTCTCTTTGGTAGACCTGTCCTTTTGTCAGAGTGGTGTGTTAAAGTCTCCTAGTATTATTGTATTGGGATCTATTTTATTCTGTAAGTTTGCTTAACAAAATTTGGGGCGCCACTGTGTGGGGAATATAAGTTAATAATGGTAATATCCTCCTCCTGGATTGTTCCCTGTATTAATATGTAGTGTCCTTCTTTGTCTTTTTCTATTGATTTTAATGAAAAGTTTATTTTGTTAGATATCAGGATAGCTACTCCTGCTTTCTTATTGGGGGCATCTGATTGGTAGATCCTTTTCCAACCCTTCACTCCGAGTTTGTATGTTTGGCTGAGAAGTGGGTCTCCTGAAGGCTAAAATGGATGGGTCATGTTTTCTGATCTAATCTGGAGTTCTTTTTCTTTTGATTGGTGAATTAAGACCGTTAATATTAAGAGATAATACAGAGAGATGCATTGTGGTCCCTGTCATTCCCTGTTTCTATAAGATTTTCTTCTTTCCTTTCCTTCTGTGCTTGCTCAGTTAGAATTCTATTAAAGCCTGTCTGGTGTGGGTCCCTGTTCCTGGTTGCTTTCTTCAGGTTGTGTTCCCCCTATTGTATTCTTTGTAATGCTGGCTTAATGTTTATGTATTGATTTAGTTTTTCTTTACTTTTAAAGTTTTTCAGTTCTCCATCCACTGTGAATGCTAGCTTTGCCAGTTATATCAGTCTGGGTTGGTAGTTATTGGCTCTCAGGGCTCGTATGGTACTTCCCCAGGCCTTTTTTGCATTCAGTGTCTGTGTGGAGAGATCTGCATTGATTTAATTTTTTCCCATTGTAGGATACCTGCTTCTTCATTTTTGCTGCATGCAAGATTGTTTCCTTATTTTTCAGATCTACCATTTTTTACTATAATGTGTCTAGAAGTGTTTCTCCTGGGATCTTGCTTCTTTGGTATTCTATATGCTTCTGTTATGTAGGTAACTTGTTCTTTTTTGAGATGGGGGAAAGTTTCACAGATTATCTTTTTGAATAGGTGTTGCATTCGCTTGCTTTGATATTCCTCACTTTTGTCCACTCGAATTATATGAAGGTTAAATTTCCTGGCACTATCTGCTTGCTCTTGGATTTCCCTTTGGCATAATTTAAGTGATTTTTTTTCCATATCTGAGATTTTTTTGGTCCAGTTGGTGTATTCTGTCTTCTGTATCTGACACTCTACATTCCATTTTGTTCACTCTGTTAACTACAGCTTCCATTGTGGTTTGCATGGACTCATTTCTGGATTCAATGTTGGTTCTCCAAGTACTAATCTCACCTCTTAATGAGGTGTGTGCTACCTCTATTTTTGTACTAACCTCACCTCTTAGTGAGGTCTGTGCTGCCTCTGTGTTTGTACTAATCTCACCTTTTGGTGAGGTGTGTACTGCTTCTATTTTTGCATGCACCTCCTGTGTGATACCTTGCATCACTTTCAATATTTTGTCCCTGTGTTCTTTAAATTTCTGGTCTATTTCTCACTTTAATTCTTGAGTCATTACCTCCTGCATCTCTTGGATGTAACTTTGTCTTCCATTCCTGCTTTGCTCCCACTGGGCCTCTCCCCTGGGTAGCTGCTGGCTTTTGGGGGTAGCTTGCTATACTGGGTGTTGATAAGGCTTGTAATTTTTTTCTGTTATTTTCAGGGATTATTGGAGACTAATCTGAAATTTTGTTTTGGTCAATAGATGTCTGCTTTGCTTGGTTGCTGTTTCTGTGCTGGTAGAGAGAGTTTGTACCTGCCTGGTCTCAGTTCTGTTGGTGGCCAACCTCTAGCTTCTACTCTGACCGATGTAGGGTTCTGTTCTCAGCTCTCTGCTGTAGAACAATGGCAGTTCCCACCTATAAAAGGGTTGAGCAGCCTAGAATGTTCCTGTTTATTCCAACAGGTGCTCTTGGTGAGATCGGATGTGCTGGATGTACTCTCCCATTTGCTGGAGTCTGCTATGGGCTCCTGATTTTTTTTTTGGCCGGTTGTGGGCTTGAACTCTGGGCCTGGGCGCTGTCCCTCAGCTCTTCAGCTTAAGGCTGGTGCCCTACCATTTGAGCCACAGCACGACTTCTGGCCCTTTCTGCATATATGGTGTTTGGGAATCAGATCCAGGACCTCATGCCCACAAGACAAGCACTCTATTCCTGAGCCACCTTACCAGCCTGACCTCCTGACTATTATCAGGTGCTGGCGGCCTGCGTTGTCCAATAACCAGCCTAGGATATATGGGTCAGGTTCTGGTTGGGTTTTGGCTTCTGGTTCTCTTGTGCTGGACCCCTGATCTTTTGCTGTCAGAGGCATGATTCCAAGGCGGGTGCAGTTCCTTGTTTTCCCCCCCTCTGCTGAGGCATATGCTAAGCTTCTGAATTCAGTTGGGAAGAGTTGGTTGTGTTGCTCAGGCACTGGATCCCCAGGCCTTGTCCCGGCCCCTGCCCTGGGGCATGCCAGTTGGACCTGTGCTGCTGTGTATCCTGCCTAGGTTACACAGCCTGGAGTACACATTTCAAATTTCTTCCACTGTAGGCTGTTTTGACCCAGGGGCACTGTTCCTGGCTTGGGCATTTGCGCTCCCTTCCAGGGGCGCTCTTGCTCTAGCCTGGCCAGCTGGGTGTGCTCCATGGGCTGGTGGAGCTCTCAAACTATTCCCAGTTTTAGTGGATCCTGTGGAGGAGGAGTCTGGGTCAGGGTCTGGGGATTCCCACCAGCTATGGTCTCCCTTGAGGGATACACTGTCCCCT
Source organism: Dipodomys merriami (assembly GCF_024711535.1). Classification (NCBI taxonomy): domain Eukaryota; kingdom Metazoa; phylum Chordata; class Mammalia; order Rodentia; family Heteromyidae; genus Dipodomys; species Dipodomys merriami. The sequence goes on along the minus strand of NW_027203757.1, from coordinate 10,890 downwards.
GGAGAGTACTCACCCTGGAGTTAGTTGTTGTTTCTGTGTGATGTAGGTCATTGGTTGCCATTGCAATCAGAGTTCAGTTGAGATGGTTGTGGGCTGGGCAGGTTGGTGATGGCTCTGTGTGTTTCACCTCAGTCTCTGTCTCTGTTGATGTTGTTTGGGTTGGCGCCACTGGATGGACCTCCGGCCAAGGAGTGGGGAAGGGGTAACCAGTTAATGAGATAATAGTCTAACAGACTTTCTTACTCAGGTTGTCTTTAAACCTCGATTATCAGATCTCAGCCTCCTGAGTTGCTACGATTACAGGCATGAGCCACTGGCACCAGCTTTTTTGAAAAAGCAGCAATTAATAAGGCAGATACCTTAGATCATGCCTGTAATCCTAGCTACTCCAGAGGCTAAGATCTGAAGATGATGATTTGAATGTAGTGGTGCAAAAACGTTTGTGTGAGTCTTTTATCTCCAATAAACTGCTCAAGAAAATCCAGAAGTGAAGCTTTGGCTCAAGTGGTAGAGTGCACTCTTGAGCAAAAAAGAATCTCAGGGACAGCACCTAGATCCTGAGTTCAAGCTCCATTTCTGGCACACACACACACACACACACACACACACACACACACACACACACACACACACACACACACACACTGAAAAGTAAATAGACAATGTGAAGAAATCAAGAACAAAAAAATTGAATATTGTAAGGACTTTTGGGTTTAGAGGCATGACTCAGTTTGTAGGACAATAGCTAATGATTGAAACTTTCAGGTACCAAGGACTTAAAAAAAAAGAATTATCTGCCCTGTATTTCCCTTTTTTCATATTCTCATTTGGGAACTATTTTCTTTTTAAAAAAACCAAATATTGCTGTTTTAGTGGTGATATACAGCATGGTTACCTTTCTCTATGTCAGGTAACTAGTACATTTTCTTCCTTTTACCTAGTCTCATCTGTTCCCCCATTCTCATCCATTTCCTCCCTCCCATCTAGACCCTCGAGTTCCATAGTTCACTTTCAACAATGTCCAGTACAGCCAGTGGGCTCTACTGCTGCAATTTTTCATCCACTTTCCACTGATTCTGTACCCTTCCCCTATCTTTCCTTAGATGTGCACGCATATTATATAATGTATATTGGGTTAAGAATACAGAGTCATCACAAAATGAATAGATGAATTAAGACAAGTTCCTTTGTTTCCTTATCTTTGTAATTTTATTCAGTTATATGTATTGTTTTATACACATAAGAAGAGGTGCTTGGGTATTACAATTTTGTGATTTTCTCCAAAGCCTGTCCTCTTCTGTTCTTATTATATATGATGCCTAGAATCATGTACAGTTTGTCATATCCCCTTGAGTTTTAAATCTAACTTTCACATATCAGGCAGAAAATGTGCCATTTGTATCTATGATCTTGGGTTAACTTTCTTAACATGATTTATTCTAGTTCCATCCATTTCCCTGCAAATGACATTATTTTTTTTCTTTCTAATGGCTCTTTCTGTAAAATTTCATTGTATATAGATAGCATAATTATTGGATCCATTTATTTATTGTGGGGCATCTGAGTTTTGTACATAACTTGGCACTGTGAATTGAGCAGCAAGGAACATGGTTATGCAAGTGTCCTTGTCATATTATGGTTCATGATTCTCAGGTTAGATGCCTAGAACTGGTATGGGATGGTATTAGAGAAGGCCTGTATTTAGATTTTTGAGCAACTTCCAGACTGCTTTCCAGAGTGGTTGTATTAGTATACATTCCCACCACCAGTGCAGTAGGATTCCTTTTCATCCACTTCCCAACAGCATTTGTTTTCAGAATTCAGAATATTTGGGTAAGATGGTACCTCAGGATTGCTTTGATTTACATTTTTATGGCCAGGGATGATGAACCTTTTCTGATGTTTCTTTGCCATATTTACCTCTTCTTCTGAGAAGTCTCTCCTTACCTCCTTGCCCATTTAGTGATTGGTTTATTAGGTTTGGGAGGGGTAGTTTCCTGAAATCCATGTATACATTGAATATTAGCCCTTTGTCTGATGTATTGCAGGTAAATGTCTTTTCCCAATTTGTTGGTTGTCTTTTTAGTTTAGTGGCTATGTCCCTAGTCTTTGCAGAATTTCTTTCCTTTGATGTAGTCCCATTTGTTGGGTCTCTCTCCTATCTGTTGTGCCCCTGGGACTCTATTCAGGAAGTCCATGCCTGTACCTACAATTTCTAATGTCATCCCTATTCTGTGTTACAGTAGTTTGGCTGATTTTATGGTAGTTAATCCATTTTGAATTGATGTTAGTGCAAGCAGAGATGCACTTCTAGTTTTCTGACTATAGCTGCCCAGTTTTCCCAACACCAATTGTTGAAAAGGCTATGATTTGTGTGTGTGTGTGTGTGTGTGTGTGTGTGTGTGTGTGTGTGTGTGTGTGTGTGTGTGTGTTTGTGTGTTGGTTTTGGGGCTTGAACTCTGGTCCTCAGTGCTGTCCCTCAGATATTCAGCTTAAGGCTAGTGCTTGAGCCACAGTTCCACTTCCCATTTTCTTGTGCTTTATTGGAGATAAGAGTCTCATGGGCTTCCCTGGCCCTGCTGGCCTTGAACAACGATCCTCAGATCTCAGCCTTCTGAGTAGCTAGGATTAAAGGCATGAGCCACAGGCAACTGGCAAGGCTATGTTTTTCCACTGTACATCTTTCACTCCTTTATCAAACATCAGATGGTTGTAAGTATGTGGTTTTATTTCTGGGTCTTTTGATCTTTTTTAATACATTTTCAATGTAAAAATAATGTACAGAGGGTTTACAGTTACATAATCTAGGTGATGAGTACATTTCCTATCAAGCATTATTACCTCCTCCTTTGTTTATCCCCCATCATGCCTTCCCTCCCACCTCCACAACTACACTCCCCCTGATCCCTAAATTCTGATGCTCGTTTTTCCACAAAGTGTCTTGTGCATCTCATTATTACAATGGGTCAACCTGTATCTCTATTTAAGCATTTTGTTTTTTCCCTTCCCCTCCACAAATTAGAGAAGCATATATAAAATATGCATGGCATCGACATTACATACAGTGAAAACAGGGGTTATACCATGAGGGAGGAACATACAAAGAACAAAAAAATCACATGATATATTGTAAATACATTAGAAACAAGAGAAAGAAAGAAAAAACCACTTATGTCCCTATCTTGTGGTTCATTTCACTTATTTGGTCATACGTACATACCTTTTCTTTTTGGAGTGCAGGATAAATGTGTGCCAATGGAAAATGACCCAGTCTATGTTTAGGAAAACCAATAAGTGAGGTCCAAAATCTAGCTTCAGTTGAGGAAAGGGAATCTGTCCTCACAGAATATCCAGAATAATCTGTCCTGCTGCAGGGGATCCAATATCCAATTGAGAAATTATAATCTCTCCCTCCCACGACTCAGGAAAAAATTCTATCTTTTATGAGGAAGTAGATCTCTTTGAGGACTCTGAGGCAGAATTGCTGCCTGAAGGCAACTTAGAGGCCAATCTAGATTTCGAGATTCCTTCACCTCTTCCTGGGAAAATTTTTCTTTTTCTTTTTGTCCTTATTGTTGTAAAATGTTCATTCTATTTATTTTTCTAACGTTATTAAAATGCCAATGTTTATATTATGTTATACAATTCGTGAATCCTAAATGTGGTTTTTTTCAACCTACAATCTAAAGCACCATGCACTTGTTTTGTTTGTGGGAAAACACAGAGTAAGAAGGGGCTGTACAAGAGAGACTTATGGATATAAAGGGGACTGTTAAATGCACAGGCAGTGACAAGGAAGCCAGGCCATGCCTGAATGAGGTGATAAGGTGGCTCCAAAAGCTCTAGGACATAGCAGATCAGATGTCCTTAGAAAGCAGTTCTGTCAATTGTGACAAATGCTACAATGTTTATAATGGTATATGGGACTCTCTTCCAACAGTGAATTCAAGTCTGTATACATATTTATTGTGCTTTGGGAAATATTGAAGAAAAATTTGGCTCCAATAATATCCAAAATGTACTTAGGGCTGAAAATGTTTGACAAAATACATAGGAAATACCTATATTAGAAAGTAAAAGCCATCATCAATAAAAGAAAGAAGGCTTACATAGATGGACAAAGACAAAATCAGGAAGGAAAAAAATCCACTATTAAATCAGTTATATGCAAATATTTGTTATATTCTTTATATTTTTATAGTATATTATATGATGTATAAGAATGAATATGATTTTTCATACTACAAAGGCATTTATCACTTTCAGTCTTGAGTATATTTTTCACAAATCTAGTGTAAATCATTATTGGGGAAAGTGGTACTATAACTTTGATTATAATTATATGAATATATTTTTTGATTCTAGATATAATACTGATTATAAATAGATGAATAAATATATACACATATTTTCATATCTGTCTATGAAGTGAATAGAATGAAACTTAGTACACTATGTATAAAAAAGCAGCTATGAGTTGAGTATAGGAATCTCAGGTCTGTAATCCTAGTGATGTGGGAAGCTGGGTTCTGAGGTTTAGTCTCTCTTACCCCCATCGCATTAGATTTTGAGAGGAGTCCTGGGCCCTCCAGTGTAACAAAGAGACACACATGCAGTGGGATCACACTCCCTGCACCCAGAGGAAAGTCAGTAGAAATCAGAACAAGCCTCTTATCTTATGACAGTATACTCAGTTCCTGTGCCAAGATGGACATCTGTAGAACATCATATTGAAAGTTTGCATTCCCTCCAAAAGTGTTTCTGACTATGCTGAATTAAACCTCATTTTACCTTCCAAGCTTCAAACACATAGAAATATGTCAATGGCTCAAGAGAGATGGAGAAAGACTTACAAATACACAAAATTGTATACTCTGCTTCAGTAATTCAATGACAAATCATCAAAGGCATGTTTTGAATTTTTCTTTCTTTTTAAGGAAATGGAAATATAGAGTTCATCAGGGAGTGGGTGATAATTTGGTTGCTGAGTTGTAGAATGCACTTCTGGGCATGGGACACACTTGGCTTGGTGAATTTCTGTGGGGATGTGTGTCCTCACGCAGCTTCACAAAACAATAGCCATAACTTCTATGATGCCACAGCCATCTTTCCATAGCAGGAAATAGGTGTCCGGCACTGATCTTGCCCTGAAGTGGACTCAGCGACACAGAAAGGCACAAAGAATGCTAGCCACCAGACTTCAGCTTGAAGAGCTGGCTTGACCAGAAACTAGCATAAATTGAGCTGGAGAAGGCTGATCTCCAAGTAAGGTTCCTGAGCACTAAGGACCAGGCATTATTACAGATGTTGGTGAAACAGAAGTGAACGTGGATCTCTCCTTAGCAATTTCTTGATGAAAAGAAAACCAGAAGTCATAATGATAATTTCTATAAATTAGAGACATGACATTGATCGTTTTGTGGCAACAACTTCAAAGTGGGGATGCGAGGAGACATCCCTGAGAAGGAGATAGTTAGCTTGAAAGCCATCATCCATGCAATTATCTAGAAGCAGGTACTGCAGGCAGTAAGAACAGTAAGTACATCCCCAATTAATGGGAATGGAAGTGACTTGCTTCAGAAAAGGAAAACAGCACTCACATGCTTGCTTGTGAAGTAAGAATGGAAAGGTACAATGAAGAAAAAAAGATCAGAAATGAAGATAAGAATAAATTTGATAGATATTGGATGCTGCGGGTTACAAAATGAAAAATTCTCATGTTATTCTAAATCTGACATGACCCCTGGAACGAAAGTGCTCAAATAGGAGCTAGACACATATGATTCACCGAGAGAATACTTTTAAAATGTGACTCTAGCCGGGCTCTGGTGGCTCACAACTGGAATGCTTGCTACTCAGGAGGCTGATACCTGAAGATCATGTTTGAAGCAAGCCCAAAGAGTTAATTTGCAAAGACTGTTCTCCAATTAACCACCCAAAATATTATGTGAAACAACCGGTAGAGCACTAGCCTTGAGAAACAAAAACTAAGGAACAGTACCCAAGCCCAAGGTTCTAATCCCTGGACTACATAAAACAAAGAATCCAACAAATAAAATTTAGTGCTCAGTAGATCATCACTTAGCATTCTAGTTCCATATATTTAGTATGACCTTTGGAAATTATATCCTTAGCAAATGCTCTCCTCTGATATTCTGCTTCATTATCCGCTTTCAAACCCCTGGCATCACCAATGTCTGCTCCCATTTAGCATACCAGTCTGCCACTGGAAATTTTTTTTAATTTAATTTAATTTTATTTGTTAACATAGTGTACAGAGGAGTTACAAGTACATGGGCAGGATAATGCGTACATTTCTTACCAAGCATTGCAGCCTCCTCCTTTGTTTACCCTTCACATCCCTTCCCAGCCTCCCCCCTCCCCCCATCCCAATCCTTCTCCTTCCTCCCCTCCCCCCCCCCCCGCGCCGACGTTGTGAAGCTCGTTTTGGACATGACAACTTGTACTTCTCATTGTTGCAACAGGTCCACCTGTATCCTTAAATAACTGGTTTTTCCCCATCTCCTCCACAAGTTATACTGACATCAAATATAGTGAAAGCAGGGGTTATACTGTGGGGGAGGGACATACAAAGCAACAAAGAGATAATCTTATAAATGCGTTAGAAACACATGCATGGAAGAAAAAAACATTAAAATACACATCTAAGGGTTCATTTTCCTGACATCAAATTATCTGACCTTTTCCGCTTGACTCATACCTATACTAGATATTACAAATAAGGGAAACCATGGGACCTATGTTTCTTTGGGCCTGGCTTACTTCACTTAATATAATGTTTTCCAAGTTTTTCCATTTCCTAACAAATGGGGCAATGTCATTCTTTCTGATGGAGGCATAGAATTCCATTGTGTATATATACCATATTTTCTTGATCCATTCATCTACTGAGGGGCATCTGGGTTGGTTCCATATCTTAGCTATGGTAAATAATGCTGCAATAAACATAGTTGTGCTGGTAGCTTTAGTGTGGTCTTGTTTGTAAACATTTGGGTAAATGCCCAAAAGTGGGATTGCTGGGTCATAGGGGAGATCTATGTGAAGTCTTTTGAGGAACCTCCATACTGTTTTCCAAAGTAGTTGAACAAGTTTACATTCCCACCAAAAATGAAGTAAAGTTCCTTTCTGTCCATATCCCCTCCAGCATCTGTTGTTGTTAGAGTTCTTGATTTTTGCTGTTCTAACTGGAGTGAGGTGATATCTCAATGTTGTTTTGATTTGCATTTCTTTTATGGCTAGGGATGTTGAACATTTCTTCATGTGTCTATTGGCCATCCTTTCTTCTTCAGAGAAGTTTCTCTTTAAGTCTTTCGCCCACTTATTTATTGGGCAGTTGTTTCTTTGAGGATTTGTTGTTGGGGCGTTTAATTTTTTGAGTTCCAAGTATATTTTAGATATGAGACCCTTGTCCGTTGTATGGCTAGTAAAGATCTTCTCCCAATCCTTGGGTTTTCTATTGATCTTGCTAGCTATGTCATTTGCCCTGCAGAAGCTCTGCAACTTTATGCAATCCCATTTGTCCAACCTTTCTTTCATTTGTTGTGTTTCTGGGTCTCTATTCAGAAAATTTCGGCCTGAGCCAAGGAGACCAAGGGTTTCTCCTATTCCATCCTGTAATGTTTTCAGAGTGTTTGCTTTGATTTCAAGGTCTTTGATCCATTTGGAGTTGATTCTGGTGCAGGGTTATATATAAGGGTCTAGCTTAAGTTTTCTACATGTAGTTAACCAATTTTGCCTGCACCATTTACTGCCACTGGAAATTTGAACATATATTTTTATTAATCATCACAATTCTGATAATCTATCCACACACATCAAATGAGTAGTAACTATATTCCTCTATTCTGTGTGTTTTAATCCTCCTTTGAGTTAAAAAGCCTTAACTATTAAAAACTATAGAAGAGTTATCAAATTAATTCTACCATCATCATTTTTCCACCCAATCTTGTTACATTAGTTATGTGAATTTTTGTTTCTTTATATGTTGCTCCGCCACAATATAATCCCTGTTTTCACTGCATTTGATGTGGGTGCCATGCATCTTCTATATATATTTCTCTAGCTTTGGGAGGAGAGGGGAAAAATCCAAATGCTTAACAATGGATACAGCTTGAGCCCCTGTAACAATGAGATGTACAAGACACTGTTGAAAAACTTACTTTACAATTTAGGCAGGAAGGAAGGAGAGAGGAGGGAGTGTACTTCTGGAGGTGGGAGGGAAGGGATGGTAGGGGAAAAACAAAGGAGGAGGTAACAATGCTTGATAGGAAATATACTCATTATTTTGCTCATGTAAATGTAACCCCTCTGTACAGTATTTTTACAATAAAAACATTAAAAAAGATACTATATGAAAGTTTGCACATGATACCTTATAACTATAATTCTTTCAAGAATTAGGGTTTTACACAAACATCCTGATTGCTTTGCCAAAGGATAAGAGATTTAAATAAGATACCTAGCATCTTGGAAGGAAAATACTATTGGCTTTAGATCAAATTCATTTATCTAATACTGAGGAAATGAATTTCAGAAATGGCAGAGGCAACGTGTATCATGAAAATAACCTTATGAGGTACAACCAGGATGCCCAGATCAAACTTCCTGGAAAAAAGCAATGAATGAAAAGCTACTAATACTTCTAAAATGAGCCTATTGGTGATGGTTCATGCTTGTTATGCTAGGTAATTAGAAGTCAAAGATGAAAGGATATCAATTGAAAGCTTGGCCAGGAAGAAAACCTTCCTCTCTGCAACCAGCAGACAGGAAGCATCAGCTCTGTGCCTGATGCCCAGCTGGCTGGACGGTCTCTGCCCACATTCCGACACACAAGACCAACCCAATCTGAAATATTATCAAATACATTCAAATAATATCTCCTGTTTGGGAGATAATCTTTGAAAGATATAACAAAAACATTTCACTGATTTCCTTTTGAAAAATTCAGAATGAAAGGGGAAATATGTTCTCACTGACTGAAGGGTAAGTTAACGACCAGAATGATGTTAATGGGGGTAGAAGCCCATTTGGTAACTTATCCACTCAACCATCTTTCCTCACTTCTTGTCACATATCCTGAGCAGTGAGATTTTGTAAGGCAAATATGTGTGTGAGCATGCAACTTGTAAAAGTAGTAATGAAATGCTAGGCACTGGAACTCAGGCCTGTAAAACTAGCTGCTCAGAACCCTGAGATATGAGGAACTGAGTTCAAAGCCAACATGAGAATAAAAGACTCTTACCTTCAATTTACCAGTAAAGGCAAAAAGATGAGCTGTGCTTCAAATGCCAGAGTGCTAGCATTGCATACAAAGCTAAGTGACATACAGGCCCTCAATTCAAGCCCCAGTACTGGCTCTCATACACAAAAAGTAACCATGACAACATCACAGGTTATAAATATATTAGCAAGGGATGTAGGAGAATGGGATGATGACAGCATTTACCTCACTTTTAGTCTCAAGCATTCTGTACAGCGTAGCCCAATCTGTGAAAAGCTCTAGGTGAAATCTTCCTCAAAATCAGATTCATCCTCATATCCCTCTGCACATTTATCACACACACACACACATACACACACACACACACACACACACACACACACACACACACACACACACACACACACACACACACACAAAGGTCTATATTTTGCCATCTAATTTTGAAATATATAACCATACACATATGCTTCAGAATTCTGTGCCCTTGATTAGGTTACATAGGGAGCACAATATATCCAGGGTCTGGCTCATTCTTCTAATCTTAGCTGCTTAGGAGGGTGGGATCTGAGGATCACAGTTTGATGCCAACCTAAGCAAATAACTCCTCAAGATTCTTATCTTGAATTAAGAAGCAAGAAGTGGAGATGTGGTTCAAGTGGCACAGTGACAGCACTGAGTAAAATAATCTAAGCAAGATTTCCAGACCCTCAGTCCAAGCCTGTGTACTGGCCCACTAACACTCCATAAGCCAAAAATCCCTGAAAGACCAAACCAAAAATATGTCAATTTTTTGCTAACTTATGAAGTGAAATCCAATAAGGCAACATAGCTTTTGGTTGTTGAAGATTTGGTTGGAAAACCAAAAATTCAACGTGTGCTTAAGTGATATAACAAACAAGCAACGAAATAAAACTTTCCCAATAAAAATCTGGAACCCCTGACCAAGAGATTTTTTTCTACGTTTTTGAAAATTACTTATTTTTCAGTAAGTGAAATAGTATAAACCTTTATTGTAAGTTATAGGAGTCAGTGTAAGCTCCAAGGAAGTGAATGTAAAACTAAAATCACACACAGCATTACAAGTTTCTATGCCTCTGGTGAGACACTAGAAATCTGTAATTGTGTAGCCTCTAGAAAGGAGAAGGGAGATGCTCAGCATCATTGGTCATAAAAGAAATGCAAATCAAAACCACATTGATTCCACCTCACCCCATTTAGAATAGCCATTTTCAAGAGAACAAATAATAGCAGATGTTGACCAGGATGTGGCTAAATATGCACACTACTACACTGTTGGTGGGAATGGAAGGCAGTATGGAGGTTCCTAAAAAGACTAAACATAGAACTCCCGTAAGATCCAACTATCCCACTTCTTGGCCATCACCCAAATGATTTCAAAATAGAGCACAATAAACTACCAGCACAACTATGTTCATTGCAGCATTGTTTACCATGGATAAGATATGGAACCAACCCAGTTGCCTCACAATAGATGAATGGATCAAGAAAATGTGGTATATTTACACAATTTTATGCTTCTGTAAGAAAGAATGATATTGTCCCTTTCATAAGAAAATTGATAGACTTGGAAAAAATCATATTAAGTGAAGTAAGCCAGGCTCAAAGAAACATAGGCTCTATGATTT
>NW_027203756.1:0-57191 GCF_024711535.1 Dipodomys merriami | reverse complement strand
ATTATTCACACTTTACATTGGTGGAAAATACTGGCTATCACTGAGGAACTGTTATAAAAATCAAGACCCAAAGTGTTCTTAGGGTACATTCTGTGCTGTGTAGTTCTGTGAATTTTCACAAATGGATGCCACCACTGTTGAATCATATAGAATGGTTTCGCTATAGTCTTTCCTCAAAACAATGGTGATTTTTACCATATCTATATTCTGGTGTCTCTTCAGTTTGCATGGCTTCAGTTGCTTACAGTTGACCATAAAAATACTAAATAGAAAAGAAGTCACAAATTCTAAATTACATGTTCTTCTGAGAAGAATGATGAATTAATTGTGCTTTCTTGTCCCACATTTCCTGGCAGATGAATCACCCCTTTGATTTGAGCAAGTCAAAGCTGTAGAGCTAACTTGGTTGCTTAGTAGCCATCTTGGTTATCGGATTGACTGGCATGCTCATGATTATGTAATCCTTGTTGAGTTAATAATGGTTCTGGGGCACAAGAATTTAGTTATGGTTTTATAGCACGTGCCAGGGTTTAAATCATAGATGAACAGTGGCCAATGGCTTACATCTGTAACCCTAGTTTCTTGAGAAATAACAATTTGCTTATTACCTATATTTTAAATAAAGTATAAGAGACTCGATCTCAACTTAAAAAAACCTGGATGTGGTGGTGCCTGATCATTATTGCAGCAATGTGGAAGGCATAAATAGGCCAGCTTGGGATTAAATACAAGACTTTATCAGAAAAAAACAGATGCAGGCTGGAGGAATGACTCAAATGTTAGAAATGGTAGAGTACCTTCCTAGACAATATGAGGCCCTGAATTCAAACCACAATGCCACCAAAAAGAAAAGAAAAGAGAAGAAATACAAGTAGGGCAAAATTATTTCAGATGCAGTTCTAATATAGAGAGCTTATCAAGCAGGATCAAAGTCCTGAGTTCAAAGTTTAGTAGTGCCAAATGATTAATTTCATTAGTAACTTATTACTTTAATTAATTAGTGGCTAGGTAGATAAATAAACAATAAATAAACTACATGGAGGCACATATCGATTTACGGTAATACAGAACAATGCATACTATGACACCATGCAGTCAAGACAATATTTATCACTCACTGTGGACATAAAGGATCTATGGTTCCCCAAATGCACTGGGGAATCTTCTAGCATGTTTTCTGTGAATTAAGGAATACTCTAGTTGTATCCTTTCCATAATGGCATCTGATTGAAATCATACAGTAAATTGCTTTCTTAGACTGACTTTATTCACTTTGAAAGACTCATTTTATGTTATCCTTGCATTTTCATGGATTACCACTTTGTGTTTTTCTTTCAGCTCTGAAAAATAAATAAATACATTTGAGAAAAGTTTCAAATGTATTTCAAAAGCAATAGAATATTTCACTGTCAGTATATGCCATCATTTATATTCATTTTCCTGTTTAAAAATATCCTGGCAGCTTTCATAGATGGGATTTAGGAATAAATCCACTATAAATGTCTGTATGTGAGTTTTTGAAGAGGTATAAGTTTATATAGTTTCACATTTATAGTCAGTTTATGACCCATTTAGGGTTAACGTTTTATGAAAGGTATAGTGTCCATGTTGAAATCTATTGTTTTTTAAATGGCCCCGTGTTTTGGCACCCCTGGTTGAACAGACTAGTAGCCTCCATTGGATTGCTTATGCTCTCCTACTTGCACCAATTCAGAGTTGGATGGTTCTGTTTCCGGTCTATTCCGTTCTGTGATCAGTTAGATTTGATCAATGTTACCAATACTACGTTGCCTAAATAATTTTACCTTAAGTGAAGTTGGGCAATATCAGTCCTCCAGCATTGTTCTCTTGCAACATTGTGTTGAAAATCTGGTTTGTGTGTGTATGTGTGTCTGTTTGTGTGTGAGTGTGTGGGTATAAACTTGAGAATTAGGTTATAAGTCACACAATAATTTAAGGGAATACTGATTGGGATAGAGTGGATTCTATAGAATAATTTGAAAAGAAATGTCATTTTGATAAGAGAGTTTTTTCTTTATCCATGAAGATGAGTTATCTCCCTATTTACTAAGATACTCTTTTGTTTCTTTCAAATTTTGTAGTTTTCATCATATTTATCTGAACTTATTTTTATAGATTTCTGCCTATGTAATTTTTTCCTAAATATGCACTTATGATTTCATCCACCTGAATAGGAATATATACAGTAAGTCACTATAGTCTGAATAGTAAGAGTGGTAGCTTGTTTGCACATTGGTTTTCTGTATTTAGATGTTTCCTTTCATGTCTTGAACTCAAATGTTTATTAGATCTACAACTACACAACTATATTTTTGTAAGTCCTACATGAAAAGCAACACTACTTAAATATAACTATAAAAGCCACAGAAGTATTGCTTTACGAATATGCTATGATATTTAAATAAGGTTTAATAATATATATTGCATTTTATTTAAATAACAGCAGCTAATACCTAAAATGTGGAGTGATTTTTATACAATTCTAAACTGAAGTTATGATAGAAACAAAATAAGGTCAGTTTGTTGGTAATGTTATTTGCCACCACAAAAATCATCACAACACTTTCTACATAACTTTTGAGGTATGATTTTGTTCCTCAGTGGTAGTTTTTATATATGTGAGTGTGTATGCATATATATATATATATATATATATATATATATATATATATACTCTTGAGAGAAATTATTAAGTGATTGGTATAATTGTAGTCCCCCCATTTTAGTATCTTTGGAGGTCATGAATGATTGCTATTAACATATATGACAAAAATTTGTGAAAACACTGACATCAATTAAAACTGATATGAAGGGTTTACATTTATTCTGCACATGCTTTAACAAAATTAATTCACGGAAATGAGTGATGAGATTAAAGAACTCAAAACATGTACTTCAACCAAAATATCAAAGTCTTAGAATCTTTTGCAGTTAATAAAGAAATACCTAATATTCTCATTCAAAAGAGGTCTTCGTTAATTCCAGCAAATTGACATACTGGAGTACATTGAAGATGCCTGCAAAACCACTCCATTATCTCTATTGTTAGAAAATTGCGTATTTTACCTATCTCGCTGCACACACATTACACAAATGGATAGATTTTGAGTGATTCTCTTCTTGTCTTTCGTGGTTTTTTAGGTAATGCTTTGTTAATGAAATGTATTGCTTTGTCTATCCAGCTCTGTGTTTAAGAGTTTATTTGACCAGATTCTGGGTGAGATGCCTTGTCGGGCATCACGTGTGTTTCCTTAGTACATACAGCACTTGCGTTTTTTCTTGCATACTTCTTACTTTCTTTTCATCTGGCACTGGCATACCTCAGAGAAAGGACAGCTTACAATGTATTTGATTACAGAGTTAGACATAACAGCCTCGCGCAATGTGCAGTAATCACTACTACTCAGTGAAGCAATTTAGTCTTGATCTTGTCAAATTAAGTGTGTATTGAATATATGATACACTCTCTCCTTTTGGAGAGCTACTTTGAGGCAGTAGAGAGAAAAAAGAAAACTACTACTTGTTATAATTTTCTTTTCAAGAAATAGATTGGTAGAATCAGCTGAACTGTCATGGGACTAATCTTTCAATAATCCATTTTTTGTGAGTATAGAAAATTCAGAGAGTGTGGAGAATGCTATCAAAGTAAGATGAGATAAACTTAAAATGAAAACAAGTATAATGCAGAGCGATGATATATAAATAGAGGTTTATGCATGCAGCAGGAGGGATTGCTAAATAATGAAAAAGGGTAGGACAGGTAATAGAAGGAAATATATCCTATCCTTTTCCTCATAGACGGTGGCTGTGCCAAAATTTGACCTGATTATATCCACATCCTCAGACTTATGAATTAGAACCTCTCTTGAGCTGCCTAGGGTCTGAATGACAGTACTTGATCTTTAATCATGAACTCCCAATAATGTCATCTGGCTATAATAATTGGGTGATAGGCTGGGGCCATGTCTTCAGGTAGGATCTACAATTTATCTTTTCTCCATTAAAAATACAATTTCAACATTTTCATTTGAAGATAAAAAAACTAATGAAAATAAAATGCTCATTTAGTAATATAGTACTGAAATCCTACCAGAAGTAACTTGGGGTAGAAACAGATAATGATGTACTCAGCATTTTCCTACCAAAGTAAATTGATGATAGTGATTATCTGTAAGACCAAGGAGTTTGAAAAGAGGGATTCTGGGTATGATGTCAGCAGAAATGTGAAAATTTGCAAAGTTTATTAAGGACAATCTGTCAACTTCTACCCAACCTGGAAAAACGGACCTGTGACTTGATAAAATAGCCACATTAACTTTACCTAAAAAATCAAAACACCTACAAAGTACATATGATAATAATGAATAATGCTATGATATAACATCAACCAAATTTATTACAACAAAACCATCATTATATATTAGTTATGTAAATCATTGCAGTTTTTATTCTGCTATTTTCAGAACAAATGGGTAAACCCAAAAAAACTGTTCAGAACATGTCCAAGATAATATCAATCAGTGAAAAATGTAGGCACAACTCATTGCTAAATGATTTGACATTTTAATGTAAATCTATAGCAGCCTTCTTGAAGTCTGGAGTTTTAACCACATATCTCAACATTTGGCTGTATCTTACCAGGAGGAAGGTATCTTTCTATATGTGGCAATATGATCAAGTACAGAGCATTTTTTTTCTGGTCCTGGGGGCTTGAAATCAGGTCCTGGGTACTATCCCTAAGCTTAATTTGCTCAAGGCTACCACTCTATCACTTCAGCCACAGCATCCCATCTGGCTTTTTCTGAGTAGTTTATTGGAGATAAGAGTCTCATGGCCTTTCTTGCTGGGGCAAGCTTCCAACCTCCATCCTCAGAACTCAGCCTCATGATTAGCTAGGATTAAGGGCATAAACCACAGGCTCCCAGCTTAGATTGTGTTTCTTTTCTCTGAATCCCTCATGCTATGATCTATATCCTAGCCAGTATTCTTTAAAAGAAGTTTTAGATGATTGAAAATAGTGCCCAAAACAACTGAAATGCAAATTTTCTGTTGAAATAATCAACGGTAACTTTGTGTTTTTCAAAATTCTTTCCTAATATTGCTTAGGAACAAACCTATTTTGTTCTCAGATTGAAGCTGTAGTGCTTGCATTATTGAAAGACTCTTAATTGAATCCACATACTGAGTACCCTCCTAGGTGCCTAGTCCTATTTTTTTCTCTTCAGATTGCATCTACCCTGTTGAATTTTAGTATCTTCCTGTCTCATAATTTTCCTAGAAGAATTTGTTGCCTTCTACCTAATGTAATACAGGTCATTGCAGTGCCCCAGGCACATTTCACATCATGTCTGTGCACAGTTCTGGACACACACATGCGCATTCTTTTCCAGAAGTGTAGAGCCAGGTAAATGGAAGTCTGTTTTCATTGGTGATTGTGTATTTTCAGTTTCCATTGAGACTTCCATGAATCCAGCCAAAGCCTTATTAGATTTTACCTAGGAGAGGGCTGAACTGATGGAGACTAATAATGTTTTGTGAATTCTGCTAATCTTTCTCTCAGTCAGCCTCTCAGTGGAAAGTGATTTTCTAAGAGCAAGTTGGGTCATTTAAAAACAGCATAAACTATTTTAGGTGACAAGTGGAGCATTTGGCACACTGAAGTAGTAATTTGCTACTGGCCTAAAAGGACTAATGAAGCTTTCAAAGGCATATGACAGACTTGAAAGGATTATATACCAAATTTTTTTTTTACCATAAATGAAAACATCAACTAAAAGAGACATATGGTCTGTTCTTAGGAAGAAAATGAAAAGATAAAATAAATCTAGGAATAAATGGAGATTGGGGGGGGGGCTCGAAAGGTTGCTCAGTTGTACAGTGCTTGCCTTGAATAACATGAGGCTCTGGGTTCAATTTCTCATCACCACACAAACAGAAAAACGTAGAAGTGGCACTGTAGCTCAATTGGTAAAGCGCTAGCCTTCAGCTGAAGAGCTGAGGGACAGCGCCCAGGCCCAGAGTTCAAGCCCCATGATCCACAAAAAAGAAGAGATATTTGAAGAGTTGAGAACGCAGACAACAAATTTACAAAGTGAAGGTAGAATTTTTACGTATTTCTTAAATGTCTGCATACTATAATGTTTTACATATTTACATATGTATAATCTCATATATAAAACTTTACACATCCTATCATATAACATAATACATTATATTAAATATGTAATCTATGTAATATAATCTAACTTCTTTTAAATTTATGAACACATGAGAATAATGCAGCATATATAATTTTAAAATATTAGAAAATTCTAATTAAATATTTTTCTCTGTTTTGTCTTAATTTAATTATTCATTTGTTTACCCTTCATATCCCTTCCCAGCCTCCCCCTCCCAATCCCAATCCAAATCCCAATATCCTTTCCCCTCTCCCTCCCACACCCCCCCGCACCGACGTTGTAAAGCTCATTTTGGACATGACAACTTGTACTTCTCATTGTTGCAACAGGTCCACCTGTATCCTTAAACGACTTGTTTTTCCCCATCTCCTCCACAAGTAATACTGACATCAAATATAGTGAAAGCAGGAGTTATACTGTGGGGGAGGGACATAAAAAGCAACAAAGAGATAATCTTATAAATGCTTTAGAAACACATGCATGAAAGAAAAAAAACATTAAAATACATATCTAAGGGTTCATTTTCTTAACATCACATTATCTGACCTTTTCTGCTTGACTCATTCATATACTAGATATTGCAAATAAGGGAAACCATGGGACCTATGTTTTTTGGGCCTGGATTACTTCACTTAATATAATTTTTTCCAAGTTTTTCCATTTCCTAACAAATGGGGCAATGTCATTCTTTCTGATGGAGGCATAGAATTACATTGTGTATATATACCACATTTTCTTGATCCATTCATCTGCTGAGGGGCATCTAGGTTGGTTCCATATCTTAGCTATGGTAATTAAGGCTGCAATAAACATAGTTGTTCTGGTAGCTTTAGTGTGGTCTTGTTTGTAAACATTTGGGTAAATGCCCAAAAGTGGGATTGCTGGCTCATAGGAGAGCTCAATATGGAGTCTTTTGAGGAACCTCCATACTGCTTTCCAAAGTGGTTGAACAAGTTTACATTCCCAACATCAATGAAGTAAGGTTCCCTTCTGTTCACATCCCCTCCAGCATCTGTTGTTGTTAGAGTTCTTGATTTTTGCTATTCTAACTGGAGTGAGGTGGTATCTCAATGTTGTTTTGATTTGCATTTCTTTTATGGCTAGGGAGGTTGAACATTTCTTCAAGTGTCTATTGGCCATCCTTCTTTCTTCTTCAGAGAAGTTTCTCTTTAAGTCTGTCGCCCACTTATTTATTGGGCAGTTGTTTCATTGAGGATTTGTTGTTGCGGGATTTAATTTTTTGAGTTCCAATATATTTTAGATATGAGACCATGTCCGTTGTATGGCTAGTGAAGATCTTCTCCCAATCCATGGGATTTCTATTGATTTTGCTAGCTATGTCCTTTGCCATGCAGAAGCTCTGCAACTTTATGCAATCCCATTTGTCCAACCTTTCTTTGATTTGTTGTGTTTCCAGGTCTCTATTCAGAAAATTTCGGCCTGAGCCAAGGAGACCTAGGGTTTCTCCTATGCCATCCTGTAATGTTTTCAGAGTGTCTGCTTTGAATTCAAGGTTTTTCATCCATTTGGAGTTGATTCTGGTGCAGAGTGATATATAAGCATCTAGTTAACCAATTTTGCCAGCACCATTTAGTAAAGAGGCTGTCTCTCTTCCATTCTATTGTTTTAGCTCCCTTATCGAAGATTTGATGGCTATAGGTCTGTAGGTTCATTTCTGGGTTTTCAATTTTATTCCATTGGTCCTGAGGTCTGGTCTTATGCAAATACCAAGCTGTTTTGATTACTATGGCTTTATAGTAGAGTTTGAAATTTGGTATTGATATTCCTCCAGCAGTGTTCTTTCCGTTGAGGAGCGTTTTTGCTATTCGGGGTCTTTTATTGTTCCATATGAATTTTTGGATTGCCTCTTCTATTTCCTTGTAGAATGAGGTTCGAATTTTGATAGGTATTGCGTTGAATTTGTTGATAGCCTTGGGAAGTATTGCCATTTTCACGATGTTAATCTTTCCAATCCAGGAGCATGGGAGGTTTTGCCATTTTTTTAGTTCTGTGTTGATTTCCTTTTTCAAGATTTTAAAGTTTTCATCATAGAGGTCCTTCACTTTTTGGTTAATTCCTAGGTATTTTATTTTTTGTGGGGCTATTACAAATGTAGTTGCTTTTCTAATTTCAGCCACACTTTTCTCATTGTTGGCATACAGGAAAGCCATTGACTTTGGGGGGTTAATTTTATAACCTGCTACTTTGCCAAAGTTTTGAATCAGCTTGAGTAATTTGGGAGTGGAGTCTATGGGATTCTTTAAATACAAGACCATGTCGTCTGCAAAGAGGGAGAGTTTTATTTCTTCTTTCCCTATTTGGATCCCCTTTATGTCTGCATCTTGTCTTACTGCTGTAGCTAGACATTGTAATACTAGATTGAAGAGAAGTGGAGAGAGTCGACATCATTGTCTTGTTCCTGAGTTAAGATGAAATGGCTTTAGTTTTTCACCATTAAGTATAATGCTGCTTGTAGGTTTGTCATATACAGCCTTTAGTGTATTGAGGAATGTTCCATGGATTCCTAATTTTTTCAAAACCTTTATCATAAAGGGGTGTTGGATCTTGTCGAATGCTTTTTCTGCATCTATTGAGATAACCATGTGGTTCTTGCTCTTGCTCCTCTTGATGTGATGGATAATATTAATTGACTTGCGTATATTGAACCAGCTTTGCATCCCTTAAATGAATCCTGTTTGATCGTGGTGTATGATTTTTTGGATGAATTGTTGAAGTCGATTGGCCAAAATTTGGTTGAGAAGTTTTGCATCAATTTTCATTAAAGAAATGGGTCTATAGTTCTCCTTCTTTGATGAGTCCCTGCCTGGTTTTGGGATTAGGGTTTTGATGGCTTCATAGAATGTGTTCGGTAGTGAACTTTCTCTTTCTATTTCATTGAAGGGTTGGAGGAGTATTGGTGTGAGCTCTGCTCTGAAGGCCTTGTAGAATTCTGCTGTAAAACCATCTGGTCCTGAACGTCTCTTAGCTGGAAGGTCTCTTATTGCTGTTTCTATTTCAATGCTTGATATGGGCCTGTTAAGCTGGTTTAGCTCATCTTGGTTTAGTTTTGGCTGTCAGTATTTGCTAGTAAAAGGTCCATTTCTGTCAAGTTCTCAAACTTATTAGCATAAAGTTTTGAGAAGTATTCCCTTATAATGTTCTGAATCTTGGTTGTTTCCGTGGTGATGTTTCCATTCTCATCTCTGAGTTTATTCAACAAAAGTGAACACACAAAATACCAGCTCCTCTGGTACACAGCAAAGGCAGTACTCAGACCCAAGTTTATAGCTCTGAGCTCCTACATCAACAAATTGGAGAGATTTGAAACCAACAATTTAGTGACACATTTAAACCTCCTTGAAAAAGAGCAGGAAGATAAACCTCAATCCAGTAGATGGAAAGAAATAATTAAAATTAAATCAGAGTTAAATGAATTAGAATCCAAAAAAACTATAGAAAGAATCAACAAAACAAAGAGTTGGTTCTATGAAAAATTAACAAAATTGACAGACCCTAATTAAATTTTATAACAAATTCCAGAAAGATATTTTTGGCTATGTAAGTTGATGCATTTTTCAACAGTTTTATATTTAAAAGTTTTACAATACCTATAATAATATGCTATGTGTAAACCACTGTCTTGAATAAATTATAAAGATATTTCACTACTTAAGTCGAGGAATAGAGTAGCAGTCTTGTCTAATTGTGGTGGTTCTTCATCAACAGTAAAGGTATGTAAAGCACATTTCCCTTTGAATGAAGTTCAAGCCTGAAAGTGAAGACAGCCTAGGTATAGGGCTCCTTATTTCTTTTTTTTTTTTTTTTTTTGGTCGTGGGGCTTGAACTCTGGGCCTGGGCGCTGTCCCTCAGCTGTTCAGCTCAAGGCTAGGGCTCTACCACTTGAGCTACAGCGCCACTTTCGGTTTTCTGGTGGTTTATTGGAGATAGGAGTCTCACGGTCTTTCCTGCCCGGGCTGGCTTTGAACTGCAATCCTCAGCTCTCAGCCTCCTGAGTAGCTAGGATTACAGGCGTGAGCCACCAGTGCCCGGCCAAGGCCTCCTTATTTCTTTGGCTAAGTGAGATCAAAAAGTTAGAAAGCAAAAATTGATAAGATATACTTCCCCTTTTCTGTATGGTGAGATCTTGCACCAAGGATCCTCTTTTCTCAGAAGCTGTTACTAACACTTAACATCCTTCCCAGTGAAGCTGCTCTCTCCGCAAAAGGTGTTCTCACGCAAAACTGACTTCTTCCGAGCCCAACTCTACACCTGGGGATCACATGGCGCCTCTTTCTCTTCTTCAGGGAAGCCCTTACAGCCTCATCTTGCATCAGACCTTTCATCATCCTTGTTGCATGCTTGTGCTTTGTAGTTATTTTTTAAAGATTTATATGGCTAGGTATGTTGGATCATGCCATTATTCCCAGAGGCAGAGAATGAGAGGGCTAGAGTTTAAGACTAATCCAACATTCATCCCAACCAAGAAACAGTGTTGAGAGACACCTGTGATCCTAGCTATGTAGAAGGGGTTAATTAAGAGAATTTTACTCCAACTTTTACTGGACAAAAATCTGAGATCCTATGCTATGTTAAAAAAAAAAAACTGAAAAAAAGTGTTGGGGTGTAGCTCAAACAGTAGAGCACTTGTCTGATAAGCATGAAGCTTTGAGTTCAAACTCAGTACTATCAAAAAGAGTTAATAATTTCCCATTAAGTTCTACCCAACTGAGTTCCTCATTTACTTCTTGCCAGGATTCAGACTTGAATTAATTATGTTTCTTTAATTACAGTAATGGAAGAAATACAGGAGTAGTGATTAAGTTCTCATAGGGATGATAGATCAATGAAGAGAGACCAATGAAAGCCTTGAAAAATTCCAAATTTAATTTATTAAGCTGCACACTAGAAGGAATCCTAATGAAGTACTACTAAATGAAATAATGGGCCTTATGTCAGTGCGGAAATGTATCTTCAGTTCCTGTTCACTTCCTTACTTATCCTTTAACCCAATACTTAGAGCAGTGCTTAATTATTACAGAAAAACTGAGACTGTCTTTGTCTGAATGGCTGGATTATTAACATTTAATGAATTCTGCTTTGTTCCTTTTTATACTGATTAATCCTATCTGCCTCCATTTAGAATATCAGTTTCTCTTCAATTTGTTATTCCTTGTGTCATTTTTGCAAGTGTGCCAGACAGGTATTCTACCAGTGAGATAGACCTCATCTCCTCAAACCTGGTATTTAGCTATAATTTTACATTTTCCTTCTTATTCTTAATCATCATTATCAGTACAGTTAATAAGAGTATTTTTAATAAAATTTAGGAACCTTCCAAAAAGTTAGTTGGAGTGAATATAAAAATATTTACATGTTTTTGTTTGTCAGAGAAGTCAGAATTTTAGATGCAACATGTCTGAAAAATGACTTTGGAGAATAAATAGGTTTAAAGTGATAATAACAACAATGAAGTATTTATTATAGATATCTCAGGTAAAACTAGGTAATAGTAAAGACTGATTCATCTTAACTGAAAGATTTCTGAAAATTAGTAAATGTAATTATGTATAAATCACAAATTAGAGTCACAACTGTGACTAACAGAATATAAAAGAAATAGATATTATGGACAAGTCTGCACAGTATTTTGTATGTCTTACTTAGTTTTGTTCCTATTTAATCTATGATTGCCCATTTTGGGTTAAATATGCATTTGTAAAATATGTTAATTCATGTGATTGAAAAAAATGACAGTATTATTTCTTTAGTTGTTGCTTTGAAAATTATAGTTCATGGTGTGTGTGTGTGTGTGTGTGTGTGTGTCTGTGTCTGTGTCTGTGTCTGTGTCTGTGTGTCTGTGTGTCTGTGTGTGTCTGTGTTTCTGGGGATCCAAACCACCTCTTGGCCCTGCAAAGCTGTTCTGTAGCACTAAACTTTATCACCTGCCTGAAAGGTTTTACTTTTAACAAGCTTGAAAATAAAGGTTTGTTTACTCCTCTTTCTCTTACATTGCTGTAATCATGTATTATGTTTACTTCACAATTGCACAAAACACTTTATTTTTGTCAGTTATGAGGCAGAAACTCAGGGACTCATGCTTGTTCCATTGGCTGGCTCGCTCTTGCTCTACCATGTGAACCATGCTTCTATGTCTATTTTTTTGCTTGCTATTCTAGACATGGAATCTTTTGGACTTTCCTGCACAGGATGATTTCTAACCGTTATCCTGCCCCAATCTCTTCTGAGTAGGTACTGTCATAGGCAGAAGACATGAGCACCTAGCCCAAACTCTATTATAATTATCACTATGATATTCTTTTTAGCATTAAATAGCTCTTTGATAGTTAAAGAAATCATAAACACAAGCTTATTAAGGATTTGTTATTTCTAGAATTCATTTATTTTCAGAAGATGGTAACTTTTATATGGCTACATTTCTTATCTTGAGCCCGCCTTTTTTTTTTTTTTTTTGTCGGTCGTGGGGCTTGAACTCTGGGCCTGGGCGTTGTCCCTCAACTCTTCAGCTCAAGGCGAGCGCTCTACCACTTGAGCTACAGCACCACTTCCGGTTTTCTGGTGGTTTATTGGAGATAAGAGTCTCACGGTCTGTCTTGCCCGGGCTGGCTTTGAACCGCGATCCTCAGATCTCAGCCTCCTGAATAGCTAGGATTACAGGCTTGAGTCACCAGCGCCCGGATTTTGAGCCCGCCTTTTTAATGTTTATAAGCTCTATGATAGCAATACATTTTCTTAGCTTTATTTTACCAGAGAATATCTTTTAGAGAAGGATGTTTTAACTCAACAAAGAGTTGTAAGTGAAATGTCTCACTGTATATATGACAGGAAATAAATGATGTATCCTGGGGTCTTGTTTATTATACTTACTTTCAGATTTTACTCTATTTTTAATTTTAATCAATTTAATATTTTTCTGTATCTCATTTTCTCTATTTGTATGCTTAGAATTGGATGGTTCATTTAATATTTAAAGTAATGTAATGTCCTATGTTTGCGTGAGATGAGCTCCATATGCATTCTTTCATTACTATTTTCTTCTTTAGTTTGATACTTTATTCTAATTAGATTATTATTAAGCTTTTTGACATTGTTTGTGTGATGTATACTACTGACACTCTGCTAACTTTATTTTTCTTTCTATGATTTCATGACATTTTCCAATCTATTTTGATGCTTTCTGATATTTTCTTTGTTAGGTTCAATCTCTTGCTACAATTAAATGTTAATTATCGTGTAAAATATTCTGCTTTATAATTTCTATTTAGTAATCTTTATGTTTGATTTTGTTGTTGTAATTTTTTTCCAGTCATTGCTTTGAACATTTTGTAAATTTTTGTTCAGTTAAGAGATAATAGCTTCTTTAAAAAGACTCCACTGGAAAGACTTGGAAAAAATTATATTAAGTAAAGTAAGCCAAGCCCAAAGAAACATAGGTCCCATGGTTTCCCTTATTTGCAATAGTTAGTATATGTATGAGTCAAGCAGAAAAGGTCAGATAAGGTGATGTTAGGAAAATGAACCTGAAGATACATATTTAAATGATTTTTTTCTTTCATGCATTTGTTTCTGACACATTTATAAGATAATTTCTTTGTTGCTTTGTATGTCCCGCCCCCACAGTATAACCCCTGCTTTCACTATATTTGATGTCGGTATAATTTGTGGAGGGGAAGGGGAAATACAAGTCGTTTAAATAAGGATACAGGTGGACCCGTTGCAACAATGAGAAGTACAAGTTGTCATGTCAAAAACGAACTTTACAAATTTGGTGGGGGGTAGGATAGGGTGAGGGAAGCGGGGGCGGGGGGAGGGAGGCTGGGAAGGGATGGGAAGGGGAAACAAAGGAGGAGGCTACAATGCTTGATAAGGAATGTACTCATTATCTTGCCCATGTAATTGTAACCCCTCTGTACAGTTTTTTCACAATAATTTTTTTTTAAATAAAAATAAAAAGA
Source organism: Dipodomys merriami (assembly GCF_024711535.1). Lineage (NCBI taxonomy): Eukaryota > Metazoa > Chordata > Mammalia > Rodentia > Heteromyidae > Dipodomys > Dipodomys merriami. Next base: position 43,018 of record NW_027203756.1, on the reverse strand, counting down.
CTCCACATAGAGCTCAACTAAGACCCAGCAATCTCACTTTTGGGTATTTACCCAAATGATCACAAACAAGACCACACTAAAGCTACCAACATAACTATGTTTATTGCAGCATTATTTACCGCAGCTAAAATATGGAACCAACCCAGATGCCCCTCAGTAGATGAATAGATCAAGAAAATGTGGTATATATACACAATGGAATTCTATCCCTCCATCAGAAAGAATGACATCGCCCGCCTGTTTGTTGGGAAATGGAAAGACTTGAAAAAATTATATTAACTGAAGTAAGCCAGGCCCAAAGAAACATAGGTCCCATGGTTTCCCTTATTTGCCATAGCTAGTGTATGTCTGAGTCAAGCAGAAAAGGTCACATAAATTGATGTTAGGGAAATGCACCCTAAGATATGTATTCAAATGTTTTTTTTTTCTTTCAGGTCATTGTTCTAACACATTTATAAGCTTATTTCTTTGTAGCTTTGTATATTCCTCACCCACAGTATAACCCCTCCTTTCACTGTATTTAATATTGGTATGATTTCTGGAGGAGAAGGGAAAAAACAAATTGTTTAAATAGGGATATAGGTGGAACCATTGCAACAATGAGATGTACAAGTCCTTATGTTGAAAAATGACCTTTACAACTTTGGTGGGGGAGGGAAGGGGGAAGAAGGGGAATTGAAGTGGGTGGGGGTGATGGGAAGAGATGGGAAGGGGAAGCAAAGGTGGAGGCAACAATGTATGATAAGAAATGTACTCATTATCATGCCATATAATTGTAACCTCTCTGTAAGCTATTTTCACAATTTAAAAAAAAAGAAATTGAATCAAAAAACTTAAGAAAGGGAGAGAGAGAAAAAAAAGAGAGTGAGAGAGATAATAGCCTCTTTAAACTACTTGCTTGCTAATTCCAAATCTGGATAACTTCATAATCAATCTGAATTCATGACATTCTCTGCTAATGTAGGTCAAGTCCTGCAATGCACTTGTTAAAATTGAGTTGCCTTCCAAATTCTGTAAATGCAGACTTTGATTTTCCTTTTTTCCTCTGATAACTATACACTTTTCTTTGTAGAAAGACCTTTTGACTAGAATCTGGCCTTACTGGTTTGCTTTACCTGCCCATCCCCCCAACCCACAATGAACAAAGCATACAAGTATTTTTTCAGTAATTTCAGCTGTAGGTTGCTTAAAGATTGCATACCTAAATTAAGAATGAGTTCGAATTGAGAAAGTATTTACCTGAAGTCCTCCCCCTCCTGGTCAAAGTGAAAATTTCAGTGTATTTTGGTATTATTCTAAGATTTTTAACACAATGATTTAAAGCAATACAAGTACACATAGCTTTTTACCTTTTCTGCTTATCCCAGACATATACTAGTTATTGCAAATAAGGGAAACAATGGGTCCTATGTTTCTTTGCGCCTGGCTAACTTAATATAATTATTCCCAAGTCTTTCCATTTCCTAACAAACGGGTGGACGATGTCATTCTTTCTGATGGAGGCATAAAATTCCATTGTGTATATACACCTCATTTTCTTGATCCTTTCATCTACTGAGGGGCATCTGTGTTGGTTCCATATCTTAACTCTGATAAATAATGCTGCAATAAACATAGTTGTGCTGTTAGCTTTAGTGTGGTCTTGTTTGTGATAATTTGAGTAAATACCCAAAAGTGGGATTGCTGGGTCATAGGGGAGCTCTACGTGGAGTCTTTTGAGGAACTTGCATACTGCTTTCCAAAGTGGTTGAACAAGTTTACATTCCAAGATGATGTTAAGTGAAATGAACCCTTAGTTCTTTCTTGCTATTATTTCTAACTCATTTATAAGGTACCATGTAAATTTTTTACTTTGTATGTCCCTCACCCCATTGTATAACCCTTGTTTTCACAGTATTTGATGTCTGTATAATTTGAGGAGGGGAAATAAAAACAAAATGTTTAAATAGGGATACAGGTTGACCCATTGTACCAATGAGATGTACAAGACACTGTTGAATAGCATATTTTACAATTTACGTGGGGGAGAGTGGAAGGGTTGGAGGGAGTGTAGTTGAGGAGATGGAGGGAAGGGATGGTAGAGGAAAAACAAGGGAGGTGGCAACAATGCATGGTAAGAAATGTACTCATTACCTTGCTCATGTAACTGTAACCCCTCTGTACAGTATTTTCACAATAAAAAAACAAAAAAAATGAAAACAATAAGTTTAAAAGCCATACAAAGCCAGGTGCTGGTGGCTCACGCCTGTAATCCTAGCTGCTCAGAGGCTGAAATCTGCAGATCAGGGTTCAAAGCCAGCCTGCGTAGGAAACTGTGAGAATCTAATCTCCAATAAACCTCTAGAAAACCAGAAATAGTGCTGTGGTTCAAGCGGTAAAGCTCTTGCCTTAAGCTGTAGAAAGCAGGGACAGCGCCCAAGCCCAGAGTGCAGGACCACTACCTACAAAAAAAAAAGCAATACAAGTTCATTCATTCATTTACAGGTGGGCTGATCGGAAACTCAAGTTCATGATGTGCTAAAATCAATATGTTGTCACTTCTGAGTGTCTTCCTAGAGGTGCTAAAACAGACTGCATTCTCCATACTTTGCTAATTTCTTTTCCCTTGTCTGTGGTCCCTTTCTTTGCCTTCAAAGCCAACTGAACTACTTTTATACTCCTATTGACATGTCTCTAATTCTCGCAAAGAAAGGACCTCTACTTTTAAGGATTCATTGGATTAGTTTAAATTCATTTGGATAATCCAGGTGGCCATCCACCGTCTCTCATTCTTTTACTTTAGTCCCATTTGCAAAGTCTGGATGTTAAGGATGGAAGCACACTGAGAGATCCTAGGGGTTATTATATGGACATATGGTAATAACAATTTTCTCCCTAATCTAATACACTACCATTTACAAGGCCATGACTAATCAACGGCTTTTCTTTAAGTGTAAGATCTCCTTTAAATTATGTAGATTTTTATGTGTTTTGTCTAGTTGGTTCATGTGGTTGTTTTTACTTACAAAAATCATTCACAATTTATTACTGTTTACCATGAGGCTGGGTACAATGGAAGCAATCTATTTCATTGAGAGAAACAGCATCTTTATAACAGATTAAAAACACATTCACTGACAAGGTAAGTCTCTATTTTGGAGCATGCTAATTAAACACAAGCATACATTTTCTAATATCCCTCACAAATATAGGATCTTCATTTGCTCGTATTAAATAAGCTTATGAAATCTAAAATACTTCGATGTATTTGCTACAAGTATCTTTCAATTGAAAAATTAAAAATATATTTGACCTGGTGTACACTTCTCTTTCACTATACTTAGCATTCTTCTCATAAATCTGTCTCATGTACTTAGAAATATGCAGTGTCACATTAAGGCTACTATGATGGATAGTTTCCATTAATATTACCGGTAAGAGACACTTTTAATTTCACTTATATGTATGTGTAAATAGTTGGTTTGTTACAGAACAGATGGTAGGTTCCAACCTAACTGAACTAATTTCCTTATTTTTTTCCCAAAATATTTTTTCAAAGGTTTAAATACTGCTTTTTAATCTGATAGATTCAATAAATACAGTTTGAAATCTACAAATAAGATATTGTATATATGCCTGTGACACACCCAAATGGAACCCTATTAAACAATTAACTAGAAAACATGCACGAAAGGGGAATAAACACATTTTTTTTGGTCTGGGGTGGGTACTCGTGCAACGGAGGAGACAGAACAGAAGGAGAGTAAATGTAGGCCAAATACTTTTAGTATTCATGGGAAAATGGAACAATGAAGTTTGACTGAGACTGATTTGGGAATGAGGAAGAGATATGAGTGATGAAAAGAATGAATGGGATCAAGGTACATTATACCCATGTGATAAAATGAAACCTCTGTGAATTCTAATAGATGCTCATAAGTATGTGAGAAAAAGATAAATCAAGATGTTGATTGTGCATGTAACTGGTGCATTTAATTTAGGGTGAGTTTAATGTATCCATTGAAGCCTACCACCATTTGTGTTAAATGGGGAAATTTTACCCAAGGCTTATTTCATAACTTTCTAATAATTAAATATATATTTAGTCTGCTTTTTCTGTTGCTAATATGATTTTTAACTTCACTATTGATAAAATTTACCCTAAAGAAAATTTAAAACATTTGGCATATACTGCATATATTTAATTTTATATTTTAGTATTCAGCATGTTGGCCTTTACATATGTCCTTGAAAAAAATGAATCCTCTCTCTTAGATGTTGAGTGGTGTGTGTGGTCTATTAGCACTACTTTCATTAGGCTATTTGATAATGTTTTCACTGTTCCTTGTAAGTATATTGTTTGAGCAATGTTTGTGTCAGTTAATCAATTGGATGGGGACCTGTCCAAATATAATTCTAAGTTTGTCTATTTCTCCTTTTAGTTACCATGTTTTTGTTTCTGTGTTTACAAAATTAGTTATTGGGGACATATGCATTTAGAATTATTACTGTTACTCTTCCTTTTAATTTTGATAACATTCTTACTTTATAAATAGTATATACTTAGGTTTAGTTTTTAATATTTAAAAGTAAAATATCCTTGTTACTTATATTTAATAAAATTAACATTATGAGCTCTGCCATTCCTGATTTTTTGGTGCTCATTCTGTAATCTTTTCTAACTATACCAATTTCCTCTCTTAAAAGTATATTAAGTATTTTGATTAATTTTTTCTAGTGGGTAAAGTATATTGAATATTTTGCTTCCATTATAGACTAATTTTCTAGTGTTTTCAACAGTTTATTATTATTCTACAGTTTAAGTATTTTAATTTCCTATGATTTTTCTTTGATTATTTCACTTTATGTCTAATAAGAGTTTTGCTAATACATTAATATTTTCCTCTCCTCTTTACATTATTTCTTGTTATAGTCCTGAATATGTGATATCCCATTTAATGAACTATTTATAAGCTTGCATTAGAAATGCACCTATAAGCAAGGCGCTGGTGGCTCACACTGGTAATCCTAGATACTCAGGAGGCTGAGATTTGAGGATCGTGGTTCAAAGCCAGGTTGAGCAAGAAAGTCCGCGAGACTCTTATCTCCAATTAACCACCAGGAAAACAGAAGTGGTGCTGTGGCTCAAGTGCTAGAGCACTAGTCTTCAGCTGAAGAGCTGAAAGACATCTTCCAGGCCCATATTTCAAGCCCCATTACAGACCAAAAAAGAAAGAAAGAAAGAAATGCATCTATATTTTAAAAATTGAAGAGAAATAAGTGCTCTATGCATTTATGTGTTTATTATTTATGATATTCTGTTGTGTATCTCCATGTTGTTGTTTGTTGTAATTTTTTTCCTTTTGCCCTGTTAATTTTTCTTGTAGTACAAGTCTATTCAGTAATATGTTTTCCATCCATCTAAGAACTTTAGACAATTTTGGTAAATAGCTGGTAATTTTCTTAATATGTAGACCCAAACCAAATATAACAAAAATATAGCCAAAGATAGAACAAAAAATTATGTCTTCTCTTGCAAATCCTGTAACCCAAAGTTTTATTCACAGAAGAAATACAGCATTACACTTGTCACGAACTCTTGTGTCCACGAAATAAAGAAGGAGGTTTAAAACAATATTAACAACATAAAATTAAATTGCCCATCAACACATATAATTACTTTTATCTATGTTCCACTGGAGCACATTTTCAAAAATGTCATTTAATTATATAGAAAGGTTAATTTAGATAGGTTATTTTTTCTTCATTAATACTTAATTGTGATCATTAAAGATCTGTTACTGAAGATGTTTCAGATGTCTATTAGTTTGGGAAGAAATGTAAAATTTTACATGGGAATGATATTTGAATGACAGACAATGGTGGCTGATTTTATTTAGGAGTTGTCCAACATTTAAGTTGAAGCATTTTAAGGTTGAGTTTAATATATAACTCTAATGATTATTTGATCATTAATATATCATTCTTTTAAATCATTTTCTTAAATATTAACTATTTATTGTGTTAGAAACACCTAGTCTGCCCTGTCTCTCATGCTTCTCTCTGCTAAAACCATGTGATTCTCTTTTTGATCTACCCAGTGAAATTAACATTTACATTAGATGGTCAAACCAAAATCAATCATGACAAACAAAAATTAGAGGAAATCAGGATCATAAAACGAGCACTACAAAGAATTCCACTGGGAAGAATATGTGAAGAAAACAATCAAAATCAAAGGAATGTATCACACCCAAATCAATCAGATCAATTTAGTAAGCACAAGATGGAGGGAAGACAAAATACAATGAATCAAGACAATGGCATAAATATGATATACCGCTTTATAGTATCCCTAAACAATAATTGCATAATCTATATTAATGTCTGATCATAGACAAAAAAATCAGATACAGATCTTCACACAAAATAATATACCTTTAAATGTAAAGAAAGTATGTCCAGGTATTGCCAAAAGTCAAATAAAACAAGAAAAAAATATACCATTTTCCATCGTGAATGAACTAAATTAGACTCCCATCAGCAGTGTATATTGGATTCTTTTTCCCATATCTTCACCAACATTTGTTCCTTTTAGTTTCTTGACAGTCACTTAAACTGGGGAGAGATAGAATCTCACTACGTATTTTGTGATTAAGAAAGGTTTTAGCATTATTCAATCCATGCTATCAATTAATGCAGAAATTTCTTTAAGTATTGGCATCATTCCGTAAGTAATAGTCCATGTTTAGATATTGAACTGGTGCCCCAATATCCCAATATGTTCCTAAGGTGGTTTCAGTCTTTCATTAAACTATATGATCCATTTTCAATCGATTTTTGTCCAGAGAAATAGCAGCTAGTTTTAATGTTCTGCTCATAGATTTTTTTCTAGATCCACTTACAAAAGAAGCTGCCTTTTCTCTAGTGAATGCTTTTGCCACTTTTGAAAATAATCAGATGGTATTGTTTTATGTGGTTCTCTATGGGTGTTCTTGTCCATTGGTCTATGCATTCTGCAAGTACCACTCTTTTTTTGTTACTTACCTCAACTCTGTATTATAATTTGAAGCCATGTATTGTAATACGCTAGAATTTCTCTTTTCTTTTCAAGTTGCTTTGGCTATTTGAAAGCTTTTGTTTTTTCAAATGTATTTTTTCTACATATGTAAAAATCTCATTTTGTTATGGGTTTTATTGACTGCATAAGTACCTTTTAAAATATAGCATTTTAAACTATTAATTATACTGATCTATGAACTCAAGGTAGAATGATACCTTTACATCTATTAGTGTTTTCTCTTTTTTTCTCCAGGAATGTTTATTTTTTACTATACAAGTCTTTGGGTGAATTAATGCCTAAGTATGTTTTTGGGACTTCTGAAATATGATTGTTTTCCTGACTTCTTTTCCAACAAGTTTGATTGATATAGTGTATAGGTGTCTCCCATTGCAAAAAGATCGAGAGAAAGAGAGACAGAGACAAAGACAGAGAGACAGACAGAGACAGAGACAGAGACAGAGAGAGACAGAGAGGAAGGGAGAGAGGGAGAGAGGTAGGGGTGAAATCTAGGAAACATCTGCTTTCCAGGAAGATCACAGATAACCTGTATTGGGTGACATTTTTGTCGAGTGCCAGACTGTATACCTATAGAACTTACTGTCGTTTCAGGGTTAAAGCCCCATTGAGGGTGATTTTCTCCTTCCCTACTGTGTTGTACAGTGGCATACTTTTTTTCTTTTACCTAGAGCATGTGTCTGTTATTTCTCTTGCAAATGTAAATTTCAATATTTCCATAGTTCACTTGGTCTGTAGCTTCACTACTATTTACTGTTTACTTCCCATAGCTTTGCATGAGGCTAGCTGCACCCCATAACTACACATCTGATGCCTGGTTGCAGATTCATGGGGACATAGGAAAGGACTGGTGTCTCCAATACATCTTTTTCCTTTCCAGTGTTAAATCCTTTTATTTTCTGATACAGCAACAACTGGTAAAGAAAATAAACAACTGACAAGCAATTTATCAGCGATGCAATTTTAAATTTCGAATTAAAGAAAATATCTAGAATATCAAGTTAGTTAGAACTCATCCCTTTGACTTGTGAATTATGATGACATAGAAGACAAAACCACCAACATGTGGAAAGAAGTCTCAGTAGGTATGAGCATTTTCCACAGGAAAGTGTCAGTAATATATCTGACTTAAATTTTAACAAATGTGATCATAGAAAATGATGTTTTTTGAAATGAGCTCCAAAAATGGCAAAAGAGGCTTTATGTAATTTGGCCTCTTTCTTTTCTTTTTCTCCTTTGTTGCTGATTTTTAAATAATTATTTTATGTCCTATATGCAATTTTATCTGATTTAGGGAAGGTAAGGGGAAACACAGAAATGGTGAGACTAAGGGTGAAATTCAGCAGAGATACTATCTAAACACTATGTAAAAAATGAGCTATACAACTTGTGAGAGAGGGGTCCAGAGGGAAAAATTGGGAGAAAACAATAGAATAGCTAACATTGTTCAAAAAGAAATGTACTCATCACCTGAATTGTGTAACTGCAACCTCTCTGTATATTACCTTTTTACAAGACAATGAAATAAAAAGCAATTAGGGATTCTGTTAGGGATTCTCCAGCTTCATAAAAATATTAAACAGATTTTATAAAGTTTTTCTGGATCACCAGTGATGATACTTGCCCGTTCATTCATTTCAGATATGCATTAACACTGTCCAAATGAAGACATCGGCCATGAATTTCTAGATGATTCTACTTTTCTTAAAATGTTTGTCTTAACTGTTTATCTTAAATTGCTGGACATTCCTATTGACTAGCTGCAGAGCACTTCATGCCTTTCACAAAAATATTTTTGTGACAATATTTGAATGAATTTTATGAGAGTGGGTAGGCTTTGATAAAAGGGAGATTTGAATGATTACATTAGCCTGTGCTATTTGGTTAGGAGGTCCATATAGTCATAAAGATGTAACACGCAAAACAGAAACATTTAATATCACATGCGGGAGAAGAAAACAGGAATTTTGAATTCCCAGGAATTTTGAATTCATATAATTGCGAATGTATCTTATAAAATTGTTAATGGTAATTTTGAACAGTATAGTGTGTACACAGTTAACGCATACAATTAAAATATTTATCGAAGACAGCTTCATTCTGGCGATTACTTTTTATTTATGTACCCATGTGGTGTGTATCTACTGCAACTGCTGCTTAGGGACCTGTGTCTGCAGCTCTCTGACTGTGAACACAATGATACCAAGTCATTTCCACACACACAATGCAAGCAAGATACCAAGAAAAGAACTCTTGCATATGCAGATTTGCTCAGATTCAAAGGCTTTAAATCTATTTACTTTTAAATGATAAATTTCAAGCAAATCTCTCGACTCTTATTTGACTGAATGCTGAAAACTTTCCTTGGGAGGAATTATGATTTATGGAGCTTAGCACCAAATAAAATTTCTTAGGAGCTTCAAAATTAATCATTTTGGGGAGAATTATTTTTGGATATAAACTATCGACTCCTTTTCTTTCGTATTACCCCAGGCAAACTCTCCTTTCTACCCATTATTCACTTTTGTCAACAGGTGGCTTCTGGCTTAGGAACTTGTATATCATAAAATGGTTTGTATTCTATGACTGTTGACAGAATGTGATTGTGGAAAAGTTCACTGGAGTTATTACAGTAAGGGAAAAGCATGAAATATTTGCTTTCATACTGATCACTGAAGTATGTCATTTCATGATAGTTCTCTATTTTAAAGATCAATATTTTGCAATGAATAAGATTGTTTTCATTTTTTTAAGTCCAAAGGGAAGGGATTATGTGCTAAGGCATGAAACCACCCCCATTTGTAGCTAGTTGGTTGAATTACCTAACTCAAGTGCTAGACATAATGGGTGGTTACCATTTATATTTATATTCGGTATTTTCAACAGTAACATTACCATGGAGTAACTAAAAGATCATCAGAGTAGGTGCTTTATTTATTTAATTCTAACTGTGGGTATAAAAATAGTATTATGCTCACAAATATTTCTTTGTTCAGACTTACTTTATGGTCTAGTATTTTAAAGATAAATGATGCAGTGGAATAAATAATCCAGAGAAGTCATTTACCATAATCTTGTCTGTCAACTCAAAGGTTTAAAAGTTGTACACATTTGAAGAGTATAGAAAGTAGTAGAATTTGGACTAAAGCCAAATTCATCAGTCACTGATCAGGTTTTGATACCATTTTGGATAGCATCTTTGATTTATTTTAAACCAGTCCATCACATTTCTTTACATGCTTTCATGCACAGTATTATAAATAGAAATCCACATTTACCTGGCACAAAGATCATGCTAGCTACAGTGAGCAGAATGTGAAAGAGGGGCTGCGGCACATTGTTCAAAGAGAGCAGATACTAGTAGTAGTCTAGGTGAATGTGGACCTAATGTAAATGAGGTATGGCAATAGGAGAAAAATGTTGGATTTTAAAGAAGAAACTGTGCCTCCTTCTGTATAAAAATGGGAAAACAAAATTAGAAAGGACTCCTATATTTTCATTTTTGTAGCCTGAATGGTAGATATTGGAAACATTCATCAAGTAGAAGATGCAAGCAAGGGTTCATGTGGAGGAAGATAAGGAACTCTGAAGAGTGGCCTCACTGCTAACCTTCCTTTGTGCCATCCCAGTGCAGATGAAATAATCAACAGTGGCATGAGGCTCTGAAGAGATCCTTGAAGAGAAAATGTTTGAAGAAGAGATCTTAGGTTTTACATTTGGATTCATTGGGATTTTCTGTTTGTATATTTGTTTTCTCTGTGAACAGTTTTGAAAACCTAAGCAAGATGTAATAATACACATATATTGTTTAAAAAAACTGCTGTTGAGTCTTTTGAGGAACCTCCATACTGCTTTCCAAAGTTGATGGACAAGTTTACACTCCCATCAACAATGCAGTAAGGTTCCCTTCTGTCCACATCCCCTCCAGCATCTGTTGTTATTAGAGTTCTTGATTATAGCCATTCTAACTGGGGTGAGGTGGTATCTCAATGTTGTTTTGATTTTCATTTCTTTTATGGCTAGATAAGTTGAGCATTTCTTCATGTGTTTATTGACCACGCTTATTTCCTCTTCAGAGAAGTTTCTCTTTAAGTCTTTAGCCCACTTATTTATTGGGCATTTGGTTTTTTGAGGATTTGTTGTTGGGGGATTTAATTTTTTGAGTTCTAAGTATATTTGAAATATGAAACCCTTGTTCATTGTATGGCTAGTGAAGGTCTTCTCCCAATCTGTGGGCTTTCTATTGATCTTGCTAGCTGTCCTTTGCCATGCAGAAGCTCTGCAGTTTCATTAAATTCCATTTGTCCAACCTTTCTTTGATTTGTTGTGTTTCTGGGTCTCTATTAAGAAAAGTTGGCCCTGTACCAAGAAGCCCAAGAGTTTCTCCTGTTCCTTCCTGTACTGTTTTCATGGTGTCTGCTTTTATTTTTGAGGTCTTTGATGAACTTGGAGTTGCAGCTCTAGCTTTAGTTTTCAATAGGTGATTAACCAATTTGCCAGCACCATTTACTGAACAGGCTGTCTTTCTTCCATTCTATTTTTTTTTAGCAACTTTACTGAAGTTTATGGTTATAGGCCTGTGGGTTCATTTCTGGTCCTTCAGTTCTTTTCCATTAGTCCTCAGGTCTGTTCTTGTGCCAGTACCAACCTGTTGTGATTAGTATAGCTTTGTAGTAGAGTTTGAAATATGGTATTGATATTTCTCCAGCACTGTTCTTTCTGCTAAGGATCTTTTTTGCTATTCGGGGTTTTTCGTTGTTCTGAACCCCAAGATAGGGACACAATTGGGCTTTGCTTTCTTGCTGTTGTTTTAAACATATTTATTATGTTCTATGTAATTTTTTTGTTTCTTTGGTATGTTCTTCCCCAATGGTATAACCCCTGTTTTCACTGTATTTGTTTCGGGTGCCCTGCATCTTTTATATACATGTTTCTAATTGGGAAAGGGAAGGGAAATAAGAAAATGCTTAAGTAAGGATATAGGATAACCCATTGTAAAAATGAGATATCCAAGACACTATGTTGAAAACGAAATTTACAACTTCGAGTTCGGGTGGAGGGGACTGTGGGAGAAGTTGGGGAGGTGGGTAGGGAAGGAATGGTAGGGGAAAAACAAAGGAGGAGGTAACAATGCTCGATAGGAAATGTTCTCATTACCTTACTCATATAACAGTAACCTTTCTGTATTTTACAATAACAAATTTTTTTTAAAAAGAGCCCATAGTTCTAACTGAGATCATTCAAGTATAATGTCAAAAGAATTATCAGAAAGGGTTATGATAGCCTGTTACTAATTACCTTATGGTTATATCATTGTCTAGTGAAAATAATTATATAACAGGTTAAAAACTAATGAACATTACACATTCTCCTTCATATATTTTGCCCTACATACATGTTAAATTTATGAGAAATTTAAATTTATTAAGTATAAAAGTATATACTAGGAATCAACAGCAAGTTTTTAAGGCCTTAGATTATATTGCTTTGTATAAATTACATCATTTTTTTCTGTACTATTGTATTCTAATGCTTGGTATTGCATTGCAGTATAATTAGATTTGTCTGTCACTAAAAGTACCAACATATTTCACTGACTTTTATGTAATTTCTAATAAATTATGACATTTTATGTGTTCTTATAAGTGTTCTATAGTCATATCCTCACATAATATTTTAGAGGTTTAAGTGCTTATAAATATTTATGGTAGTTAAAACATTTATGATACTCTAACTTTGATGTTTATTTGCTATAATTATATGTAATTTAGTTTGATCTAGGAACACATTGGCATTTAGTGTGTAGATCTTAGCTCATACTTTGTGTAAGATTTGTTATAAAATGTAGCACAGATTAATTAATGCCAGGGATAGATGATGTTTATTACCAGTGGCTCAAAGAAAGTTCTCTCAAGTAGCTATCTTTAGGTTAAAAGTTTACAATTTCATAAAAAAACGACTTTCAGCTAAAATGGCTTTTAGACCATTTATGCTCAGGATAAAGACATAGTTGTGTGTTAAAACTTTATGAAAAGCAAAAAGTACACTTCTATAACTTCAATGTAAGAAATGATCATAACAATCATACAACATAAATATATCCATAGTAGCAGTTAACCTATTTTATGCATAGCCATACTTAATCATAAGAATGTAGCCCCAGAAATTACATTTTAAATGTGAAACGTACATTAAATTCAGATTCATGTGAACTCTGAAAATAGAAATTTTTATATTATTTATCTGTAAAAAGTAATATGAAAGTCGTGATTAGAAATTTTAAAATACAGTTTCTATAAACATGGATCATTTTATATATTGTATGGACTGTTTAGTCTTCAATGATGTGCTTATAAATGCTTTAAAACTGAGTTACACATGTAATTAAGGTTCCTTATAATAGAATATTCGTAATTCATTCTATTTAATTATTGTATTATTAAAGGTTTGCATTCAACTTAAAGAATAACTATTATTACTTTTTTGTTTTAATAAAGTTATATTATAAATCATTTAAGAAATAAAATGACTGGGTGCTGGTGGCTCACGCCTGTAATCCTAGCTGCTGAGAAGACTGAGATCTGAGGATTGTGTTCAAAGTCAACCCCAGGCAAGAAAGTCCATGAGACTCTTATCGCCAATAAATCACCAGAAAACCTGAAGTGATGCTGTCGCTCAAGTGGTAGAGCACTCACTTTTAGCTGAAGAGATGAGTAACAGCATCCAGGCCCAGAGTTCAAGCCCCAAGAAGCACAATAAATAAATAACTAAATATGTAATTAAATACATAAATAAGATGGTGTAGAAATTACTTCTATTTATTCTTTTGCCATTGATCCTTGTTTGTGCAGTATTATTAAATTTCTCAAAACAGTACCTGGCAAGTTACAGGTTATAGTCGTGATTTTAAGATATGCAAATGGGGAAATTATTTTATACTCCAATTAGAGAAATGATCATTTATCTTTTCATATTTTTCATTTAATCTTAATGCTTATTGGAACACTTTCAAAGAATTTCGCTTCCTAAACTTGTTCAACCACATTGGAAAGTAGTACGGAGGTTCCTCAAAGACTCCACATAGAGCTTCCCTATGACCCAGCAATCCCACTTTTGAGCATTTACCCAAATGATCAAAAACAAGGTCATGCTAAAGCCACCAGCACAACTATGTTTATTGCAGGCAGCATTATTTATTATATTATTTACATAATTTAAGATATGGAACCAACCCAGATGTCCCTCGATAGATGAATGGATCAAGAAAATGTGGAATTCTATGCCTCCATTAGAAAGAATGACATCGCCCCATTTGTTAGGAAATGGAAAAAATTGGAAAAAAATATATGAAGTGAAGTAAGCAGGCCCAAAGAAACATAGGTCCCATGGTTTCCCTTATTTGCAATAATTAGTATATCTCTGAGACACATAGAAAAGGTCAAAAGCTATATACATAAGACCAGATAAAATGAAATTAAATGAAATAAACCCCAAGATAGGGACACAAGTGGTTTTTTTCTTGCTTGCTATTGTTTTTAATGTATTTATAAGTGACCGTGTGATTTTTTGTTGCTTTGTATGTCCCTCCTGCACAGTATAACCCTTGTTTTCACTGTATTTAATGTTGGTGTAATTTGGGGAGGGGAAGGGAAAAAGCAAAATGTTTAAATAGGGATAAAGGTTGACCCATCGCAACAATGAGATATAGAAGACAATATGTTGAAAAGGAACTTTTTAATTTAGGCGGTGGGAGGGGGGGTGGGAGAGAGTTGTGTAGGTGGGATGGAAAGGATAAAAAGTAAAAAAATCTCTAAAGAGTTTATTTACCCCTCCTCTAAAAGTACTGCAAAAATTGTATACATAATTGAATAAGACCAGTATTTCAAAGGTTTAATAAGGTATTGAATCCACTCTTCTACCTTCTGCACCTATAATCTGATTTTTAAAATGAGCAATGATTATTTTTCCAAATTAATTTTTCATCTTGCTCAAGAAACTTCTTTCATTGTTGTATTGAGGTTGTAATTCTGTTATTCTCTACCTGTTTACTTATAATTTCTCTCAAAACATTTATTTCTAAGGAGTTACTTTCCTTTATTTTGTCAGTCTTCAATCTCAAATATCTTTTTCTTTTTGCAAAAAATGCTACATACTACTTCATCATGAATAATAAACTAATTTGGTTAATGTTCTATTAATCCTCCCACCCCAAATCACTTACTGTCTCTCCCATTATATCTTGTTTTGCAAAGTAGTTGTTAATATACTAGAAAGGAGTTGTTTCAATATACTAGAAAAATCCCTATTTCAATTTGCTTTTTCCAATCATTTTACACCTTCCTTTTTGTTTGATTATCATATTGTTTCCTTCAATTGAAATGCTCTTCTTTTTTGTCTAATCAAACATGTATGCTCATCTTCAAATCACTAATTCTTTCCATGATGTCTTCCCTTATCCTCTCAAATCGAAAATGTCTTTTTATTCTTTAAAAATAATGCTATTTTGTCTTAAATATGATGTTTTTCATTTAAAATCCATGTGATGGATAGCTACATCTATTTTCCTTTACTAGCTAATGTACTATTTCCCTTTTGCCATGAACATGTCTTTATTAATACTGAGTGAATGCATATTTCTTGTGAAATTTTATCTCCCCATGGTATTCCACAATGAGAAAGCATTTCAGCATTTACCATTATATAGCCAATGCAATGATGGCTTACACATACTACTTCCGATAACTAAACCTTGAATTTCAAATCACCATAATGCTATTCAAAGTAAAATTCCACATATGAATATAAACCCAACTAATGATTAATCTTTCATTTAACAAGATTTCAAAACATATTGTTTTTGTTAATGGTAGAATAATTTGACTGTTTTTCAACATAGCAAGAAAAAATACACATTTAGTGAAGTTGTACTTGTAGATAGTTTTCATGATTTACCCAAAAAAAATATTTTGATAAAAATTTTGTCTTCCCACATTGCTTTATTCACGGCAGGAGGAACCCTAAATGCTGTTGTGCTTTCTTTTAAGACATTCTTGGGAATAAAAGCAAATTGGTGTTTCTGCCTGTGGATTAGATGGCACATACCAATGTGTTCCTCACTTTGGTAGAATGCTTTAAGGGTCTGCAGCAACTCAATCCTTGGTGTTAATGCTGTTATTTAGACTGGCCCTTTCAATGTGTCTTCTATGAATAGGATGGGAGTTCAACTTCCCTCCCTTAATTATATTACCTATATAGCAAAAGTGAATAGCTTTGAAGAAGCAATTAAATAATTTTTACCTGGAGATGGGACTGGCTTCTATGGGACTTAGTCTATTGGATTTAGGAGATAGAGGCAGAAAAGGATATTTAAGAATAGACTAGGTTTGAAACTTCTTAAAATAATAAGCTAAGATCAACATAATATTCTAGTTCTTTAGAGATACCCTAATGTGTGGTTAATTCGCCAATGTCTTTCTCTTTCTTTTTTGCTACTATCTCTATTTTCAGTTTGGGATTCTCCATTGTGTTTCATCCATCTGAGATCCTTTTATTTTAGTGGGTATTCAATGACTACCAGATTGGCAGGGACTTGGGAGGGAAAAGTATTGTTTGGCCTGAAATATTTATTTTATAGTTCCCTATTATTCTCACTAATCCTTCATCTAATGCTAATGATAACATTTCAATGCTATCATCTCCTTGTGGCATTGAGAGTCACACTGTAGCCTGATCTTCCTCCAGTTGGAGAGCTGGCTATTTTCTTGTTGGTTCTCCTTTGATACAAATGGTTTTCATCAGTGGCCCTAAGGATGATCAAATTTTAAACCATTTTCAACCATTTAAGGCTTTCACCTGAATTTTAATAAATTGTTCATGTAAACTCTGGAAGGAACATTTGCTAAGAGTAACAATGATCTTGCCACTCAGAAATGGATAAGATGGCTCCTAGTGTCCAGATCTCAGGGCTTGCTCTCTTTCAGTGAAATTTATGTGTGATTTCTTATAACCACCTGTTTTGCTGAAGGGAATACAGTATATGTGCTTTGGCTGACATTCCATTTTTCATCTTGGGCATAATTCTAAGAACTGTCACATCTTCAAATGTCTCTCTCTCTAATAGGGCTTATCTTTACTCCAAATCCAGATACGTCGTGTAAGTCAGCAAGGAGCTGTCCACATATATCTGATTTTGCTAAATTATATTCCTGGTCTCATCAGGTTTTACCCAAGAAAACCTCTTAACTATTAGAGAAAGTAACTGATAGGTATTTTTCTCCCAAATCTTTCTGACCTTACCTTAATATTGAATGTATAATAGAAAGGCCTCATTCTACTGTAGTTTTTGTTCTCTGAATTGTTGGAAAACAGAAAAGTCTCTCAGTGGTACTACAGCCCAGAGCAATGAAGCAAATCCTGCACTGCTGCCTTAGGCTTTATGCTAGAGGTACTGTCATGCCTTGGGAGAAAAGGAATTCCATCAGAAGACCAGTGATAGCTTTAAAAATATTACAAAGTTGCCAATGAAATCACATGCTTAATTGAATTTTCCCTGTTTGCACTAAGAAAGAAAAGAAAGGACCTCCTTTCTATTTCTGTATTAACTTAACATCTGGGCATTATTCAAACTGCCTAGTTGGTGGAGATCTGTATTATTGCAGTAGTCCTGAAATAACATTGGCAATCAAGAGTCAGTGAAATGTATTTTACATGTGTCAATGTCTTGCTTGACCTTCTGGCTCAGGCCCTGGCTTCTACAATATCAAATAACTCCCTACATTGCTGGGTTGGTGAGATAGTTGGTTGTGACAGTCACCTGGACATATTGACCAAGGGGATCCAGAGACCTTGGCAATTATCCCACCTTATCACCTAGTTCATGGTATAGTTCCCTCTCTGATAGCTTGTGAAGAATAAAATGTGTTCAACAATGTTTTGCTAATTTGTCCTTTCTTTGACCAATCTTTTCATCTCAGCATAAATAATACATTTTCTCCTGTAATTTTCCACACACGTTACTCAGACTGGCAAGAGATGGAGGCAATGAAAAATTGAAGTGATGAAATAGTGATGTTGAATTTCATTTAATTTCTTTACTTTTTGAATTATTGTCCATATACATATAGAGCACAAAGTGTCAATTTTAATCCCTTCCATTTTTACTGCATTGTATTGATTGTTCATTAATATATATTTTTTCATTTATTTGCAGAGCTCAGAAATACTATTTTGCAAGAATATATAGGTTTTATATTTCCATATAATAAATGTAAATGTTCATTGATTCATATTTATCTTAAAAATCTATGGTTAAACAAAGTTATTTAGATTGCTCTACTTTATCATCATGTGTCCCAATATATACATATTTTTTACATCCAAGGTTATTTCCACCTTTATGGTTTAGCAAGTAGTTGTAGCCTTATTGGGAATTTCAGTCAGAATATCAAGGGAACATCTAGACTTACCTGAAACTGTGCTTGCATTCATCGCAAAGTAATGGCCAATCCATCATAGAGGATTGTCCGACATGACCTAAACTCTATCTTGTCTTGGGAATTACAGATTGGCCTGGTAGTGCATCTGAGTCACTGGGCCATTCTTAAACAAAGCATTGAAGAAAACTAAATGTAACCTCAAACCCAGATTTAGGTAACATAATTTATCTTTACCTAATTATACCTTTTTATATTATACTTTTAGACAACAATACTGTGACAGGTAACATATATATTGGGAAATGAAATAAACGGTAAGATAAAATTTAATTGGCTTAGTTGAATCCAAATTTTGTGTGCTTTTAGTGTCTAAATTACCATATTTCATAATTTAATCAAAGTAGAATTTTTCCAGATTTGTATGTGGGGAGGAGAGGGTTAGGTTCAATACAAAGCTACGATAATTCTTTAGGTTAACTAAATAGGCAAGTTCTACAATGTCATATAGAACTGATGTCTAAATTATTTGGTGTGATCACATCCTCTGAACATTGTTTTTTTTTTTGCATGAATGCTTAGACAGAATGCCGTTAAAGCTACATAGTATTAAATGAAGTGGACGTTTGGGCTGCTTTTTAACAGAGGTAATTTCAGCTAAAGAATTTAGTAGTGGGCAAACAAAAGAAACAGACCAAAATGAAACATCAATAGTGCTCTGGTGCTTAAATTAATGTTTGTAAGCTTAAATTAATGTTTGTAGTACTTCTATTTATCATGCAATGGTTAAAACTATACCACTTCAGTCTTTGCCATGAGAGTTGAAGCAAATTTCCTTTACCTGAAAAAACAATTAGAAGTGTAAGAAAAGTTCAAACTCTGCTTCAGAACCAAGGAAGAGACTCAAAAGCAAAAGAACCAAGACTCAAGAGTCAAGATGCGTATTAGTTTGAGAGAAGAATTCAATTTATTTGTCAATACAGTGAAAATATTGAATTGTGCTTCAAAAATTAAAATACATCTACATATATTCATATAATAAGAATAATTTTCATAATGAATACAAACATAACTCTTAATAAGGAAACTAATAGACCATTCTGTTAATTTATTCAGAGAGAATCCTTTGTGTTTTAAATAATGGCTTGGTTTGCAGTCATTATTTGATGTCAATTTTCTTATATCACTTTCATAAACACTTTAGAAAGAAGTTCCATTTATTCTTTCATTTTGAAAGAAACTTGAAGTGAACAGAGGTATAATAACTTTCTCATTATCACCTTCCAGCAGTCTGAATTTTATAGCTTTTTTACAAAATAGTTAACTGTAATTGCCAATAAAAAGTTGACATATTGATATATCTTGGGGATGTTTAATCTCTCCAAATCTTCTAAGAGGTCACTTGGTAACTTTGAGAAAAATATGTATAGAGGTTGGAGATTGTGCTGGAATCACATTAGAATCTTGTGCAAACTTTGTTGGTCAGGAGCATCTTTCTTCCTCTGACACAGACTTGCCTAGAATTAAACCTCACAGAATCATAGACAGATGTGCAATGTGTACACGTGAAGCTTGTTCCACACTAGCACTAAAGGAGAAAGCAAACACATTCAAATGCATATACCTCCGGGGAAAGAGAAAGAAAGTTTTTATTAAGATTTAATCAATCAAGGTGTCAGTTGTTCAAGTCTGTAATTCTAAATATTCAAGAGGCTGAGATCTAAGGATTGTGGTTCAAAGCTAGCCCAGGAAAGTATGTGAACCTCCAATTAATCACCAAAAGGCTGGCAACACAAGTGACTTAAGTGGTAGCTATTTGTGCTTTGCCTAGGGACAGTGGCTTGGCCATGACTTAAAGCCATCACACACACACACACACACACACACACACACACACAACACACACACACACACACACACACACACACACACACACAACACGCACACACAAGATTCCACTATAAAAGTTAAAACCTTATTTTTTTTAAATGTCTAGCCAAACACTTGTGGCTCAGACCTATAATGCTAGCTACATCAGAGACTGAGATCTGAGGATCACCGTTTGAAGCCGGCCCTGGCAGAAAAGTCCCTATGAGACTCTCATCACCAATTAATTACTAAAATGCCAGATGTGGTGCTGTGTCCCAAGTTGTAGAGAACTAGCTTTGAGTACAAAGAGGCTCAGGGATAGTGCCCAAGCCATGAGTTCAAGCCCCAGAGCCAAGAAAAAGAAACAGACTTACCAAAATTGGGTGAGTTACCTCACTCATTCCTGGAGAGCATCCTGATGAAGATTTGAAAAATATTTTTTTATCCAAACACATTTATGAAACGTACAATGAACCCATAAAACCTTACTGAGATTCTCCCATTCAGTTAAAACGTGTGTTTTCAGGGTTAGAAGGTTTATAATAAAACTATCGAAAATCTCAGTTCTAAAACTTGGATTGAAATGAATAATAATTTCAAGAAGTTTTTAAAAATACTCCAAATGAATTTTAGGAATATGTTTAGATTGACATTAAAGATACAACACTGAAATAATGCTTAGGTGGGACACTTTCATTTCGCCATCATACTCTCAGCTCACAGACTGAAGGAACTATATTTATATAACTCAGATTTTTTTCCTTTGAAAGTTTTGATTTCCTAGGCCAAAAGAGGTTTAAAAAATACTAAGTAAATAAAATGCTGGTAAATCTCAAATGGTCAATCTCAAAACATAATTCTAGATATATGTTAAAATATTGTTCTAAGGAGAGTGTTGACACGAGATAATGTGATTTATACTTCCCATCCATCATAATGACAGGTTTTAGATGTTGCTGTTTGTCAATAACAGTACAAAACAAGGCAAAACCTCATAATATCATATAAACTATGTGCCTTTATTGCTCCCTCATTCATCTTTCATTCCTATGAAAATTTTAGTGTTAGAAATAAAGATATTTTCAAAAAGAAATTTCTATGTATTTATTTATTTTTTGTTAAACATTTTTCTCTGGCATGTATTTAACACTTGCCACTCAGTTGACATTCCTGGACAAAGTGATATTTTAATTTCAGTCAAACAAACAAAGAACATTTCACATTTCAGCCAGGTGAACATGGTTTCAGATATTTTGATTATTTTTTATTTTTGTTTTTATTTATTTATTTATTTATTATTTTGAAAATACTGTACAGAGGGGTTACAATTACATGGGCAAGATAATGAGTACATTCCTTATCAAGCATTGTAGCCTCCTCCTTTGTTTCCCCTTCCCATCACTTCTCAGCCTCAAAACCTTCCCCACACCCAATTCCCCCCTCCCACCAAAGTTATAAAGTTCGTTTTCGACATGACAACTTGTACTTCTTATTGTTGCAACGGGTCCACCTGTATCCTTATTTAAACGACTTCCTTTTCCCCTTCCCTTCCACAAATTATATCGACATCAAATACAGTGAAAGCAGGGGTTATATTGTGGGGAAGGGACATACAAAGTAACAAAAAAATAATCTTATAAATGCGTTAGAAACAAATGCATGAAAGAAAAAAAAACATTTAAATACATATCTTAAGGTTCATTTTCCTAAGATGACCTTATCTGACCTTTTCTGCTTGACTCATACATATACTAGATATTGCAAATAAGGGAAACCATGGGACCTATGTTTTTGGGGCTTGGCTTACTTCACTTAATGCCTCCATCAGAAAGAATGACATTGCCCCATTTGTTAGGAAATGTAAAGACTTGGAAAAAATTATATTAAGTGGTTTCAGATATTTTGTTTTAAGTAAACCACACCAAAAAAATAAAATGGAAATAATGTCAATCAGATTCACCTTTTTTTCTTTGCCAATGTTAAATACTTGCGGAAAAAGTCCAATTTACATGTTTTTAATGTAAGTGTACTAAATTTCTCTGTGGTATATGCAAATATTAATAAATCACTCTAGGTACAGCATCAAACCTCAGACAAGTTAGCAAAATTCAAAACAAGTTATCACAATAGAAAACACCTGTAATATTTGTGATACCGAGGACATCATAAAAATCACCAATAAAGTAATAATTAGAAGCTATTTTCCTTCCTAAGTACTCATTCATAAGTACATTTTTATTGTAAAAATGCTGTACAGAGGGGTTACTGTTACATGAGCAAGGTAATGAGTACATTTACTCTTCAGCATTGTTGCCTCCTTCTTTGTTTTCC
This sequence comes from Dipodomys merriami, assembly GCF_024711535.1. Classification (NCBI taxonomy): domain Eukaryota; kingdom Metazoa; phylum Chordata; class Mammalia; order Rodentia; family Heteromyidae; genus Dipodomys; species Dipodomys merriami. Next base: position 20,329 of record NW_027203756.1, on the reverse strand, counting down.
ACCTACAATCCTTTCCCTCCCACCTCATTTCTAACTCATACTTTTTTTAAAAAAATCGTCTGATTTTTCATGCTGTTTATTAACTCTGCAACTATCAAACATATGTTCAATATTGGTATTATTTTTTGAGTATTTTTGTTTTCTGTAAGCCACTGTACAAAGGAATTTCCATTCGACAAACCAGTTTATGAATTCTGTGGATTTTGATCAGTATCTCCTCTTTCAACATTCTCACCCATCCCATTCAACCTTTTCTTTCCCTCACTGTTCTTTATTTTTAGGCTGGAAATTTTAGTTTTTCCCATTTAACAAGGCAGTTCATGTCTACGTTGCATCTTGATCTATGCCATCCTTTCAATATCTTCATATTTCTTTGGCCTGCCCCTCCCCTTATTTTTCTCAATTCTGTGGTATATACAATGCATTCTTGAGCAGACTCTTCTCTCTACGCCTGCTTCATTCTTTTCTCCTTCTCATCTTTGTCCCATCCTTCCCTTTTGCAAGTACCCATTTCCTGGTACTTATTTTGTTGGGCTTTGACTTGGTTTTTCTAAAAAAAATTCATGCTATTTTCTCTCTCTATAGAGCCTATCATAGTTCAGTTAGTTCATTTATAACCACTTGCATACCACCCCATGTGTGTACCTACAGATTTATGGGCACATTCCGGTTTCTACAAATGAGGGAAAACATGCAACTTGTGTTTCTCTGAGTCTGGCTTACTTCACTAATTTTTTTCATGTCTTTCGATATCCTGACAAATGGTACAATATCTTCCTTTATGATGGATGAATAATTTCCATTTTGTATACGTTCTACATTTCTTGATTCATTTGTCCATTGAGAGGGCTTCTTTGTTATCTTTAAGTAGTAAAAAAGAGTTGTCATTCACCAAAACAATTCATGAGTACAGCGCTGGGCTTGAACTCTGGGCCTGGGCACTGTCCCTCAGGTCTTCAGCTCTAGGCTGGAGCTCTACCACTTGAGCCACAGTTTATTGGATCAAAGAGACTCAAAGACTTTTCCTGGCTGGGCTGGCTTTGAACCCCGATCCTCAGATCTCAATCTCCTGAGTAGCTAGGATTACAGGCTCTGGGGTACAGTGAATCTTGATATCACCTTTTTCAACCTTCTCACCCATTTCTCTCAAACCACCCTTTCCCTTACTTTTCTTAATTGTGGAGGATAGGTATTGATTTTTTTCATCATTTAACAAAATAGTTTATGTATATAATGCATCTTGGTGTATTCATTCTGCTCCAAATACCACTTGTCTTATTTTTCTTAACTTTGTGGTACACACAACGAATTCTTGACTGCATTCTCCTCCATTCACTATTTCATTTTTCTACCCCTCTACCCTCTACCCGGTCCAAAAAAAAAAAGAACACTAAGTATAAATTTTGCTATACTTTAATATAGTAAAATTCCAACAAATCAAAATGAAAACAAAATTAGAAAATATTGCTACATAATTTGAATATAAAAAGGGAATTTTATATTATAATGTAGAAAAATTAGAAAGAGAACATGAGTTGTTATATAAATGAAATATATAAATGAAATATTAGTAACATTATTTACTTTTTTTGAATGATATGAACTTCAGGCAAGAAGAAAAATATAAAAGTAAATTTAAAATTATGATGTACCTGTAGTTTGTAGGTAAACATCTTGTGAAATAAAACCTCATAATGAATAATGTTAAAAGAACTTCATGTGACTTCATAAATGATGAACATTATTGTAATTTAAATCTCAGTGAATTGCTACTTTATGCACAGAAATAATAATCATCAAACAGTATAAAACACTCTAATATTATAAGTTCAGATTTTATTATTATCCTATATAGTCAATGTGAACTAGAGAATGGACACAGTAGGTATTGTTTTAAATATTTATCCAATTAGAATATATACATATATATGTGCATACATATATTTGCTTATATACATGTATATTTACATATATAGTAAAGGGATCAATAATCTTAATAGTTATATATTTATGTATATATGACACACACATATATATAATGAGATGATTAATAATCTTAAATTCACAAGAGGAATTGCATTTGATGGTAATGAGTTTACTCTGATGTTTAAATGATTTGTTTATCTTTGGGAAAGAATTAATTAAAAATACAGTTTCACAAAACCACAAATATTGTAATAAATAACTCTTATTCATAGACTCTTATTCTTAGACTCTTGTTCATAGACTACTTTTTTGAATGGAAGCTCTTTTGTACAACTATTTAAAGATATTATAAAATTAATATTTTTCTAGAAAAAATTTTTACATTTCTTTAGGCATTGATTAATTTCAATAATGTGTAGCATCACTGATAGATAATCATCCAAATTCTACCTTTTTAAAGTAGAAACTTAACGAATATGCCCCCCAAAAGCAGAATAAATTCACAATTACTTGGCAAACAAAATCTTCTCAGTAAAATATGACGGAACTCTTCTCTCAGTCCAGATTTTTGTTGGCTGTTTGTAATTACTGCTATATTGAATTTTATTTTGCTTTTCATATTTTTCTTTCTTTGTCTTTCTTTCTTTCTATTTTCTCCCTTCCTTCTTTCTCTCCTCCATCTCCAATCCTTTTTATACTTTTTCTCTATAGTATGTTTGCATGTTAATATTTGACAATTTATTACTATGGGAAATGTATCTGAAATAATTGCAAAAATATTTTTATTACAAGTTTTTATTTTCTTTAATATCTCATCCCATCAAAATCTCTTCTCTAGATGTTTTTCATAATATTAACCGTTGTTAACTGTGCTAAAACTCACTATCTTATTTCATTTTGTAATTTATTAAAAGCATCGATTACTTTATGTAGGCTATGCTGAGGGTATTTACAATGAATATATTATGTATCTCAGAGGCAGCAATTATACTATTAGGCATTTGAATGTGAATGCCAACTGCTTTGTACAAGTATTTAAAGATAATAAAAATATTTTTTGAAAGTGAAGAGATGATTTACCCAAAGACAGTTTTATAATTTTCTCATAATATGAGGAAATATTTTTAAAAGCCAACAACTTCTAGTTTTGTCAAGTGTTTTATTTTGTCTTTGGTATGCTTTGCTAGTAGAAGCAGTTTATTAAATTCCTTCGTTATTCTGAAAAACAGGATTATTGTTTAATTATGCTTTCATTTCCTTCATCATCAAGGATCTAATTTGGAAAATTGTTATGATAAAAATGTTAGTTTGTACTAGAAAGTCAGCAGTAAATTAAGAATGCCTTGCTCTATTCAAGGAATTTTGAGAAACAATCTGAAAATTACACTATTACAATGATTCTAGTTTAGACTGTTTAGATCACAATACCATATATTCTTGGGGTAGATATGTAAGAGGCTTACTGAATATCAATAAATGAATATCATAAAGGGTTCTTAACTTGAAAGAATATGGAATCTGTGTCATAATAGAACATAAGTCACTGGGCAGAGAAGACATGGAAATCATGACTGAAAATGGTACAGGTTGTTTTCAGTTGGTAAGAAAACAAACAAACAAAACTATTCATTTGAAGAATGGCAGGAAATTCATCAATAATTCAGGTATTGTTAGAAGCAAACTCTCAATCAGCATAAAATATACTAAATCATCAAACACTAATCTATCAATTTGCATTTGCTGTTTAGTTTAATAATAGTCGGAGTCCTGTGTAAGAGACACTCTTTTCCTCATTTCATAGACAAAAATGGAGTCTTAATAGTGATCCAAAACATGTGTTGATTTTAGCCAGACACTTTCTAGGAAGTGGCAACTGTTCTGTTTGACTCAATGTGAACATTGCCTTTTTTTTACTTACCATCATGCTGCTTCTATATTAAAATATTTTGGGGTTTTTGTTGACTTATTAAATGTATATTGATCTTATAAATACTAAGGGCTGGCTCCTTACTTTGAAGGTATTCAGAGTCTTATCAGGAGAAAGAAATATACACATTCAATAGAGAGCTAATGTGATGTTCTAACAGAGAACATATTTTTATTTATTTTAAATTCACTTTAATAACTATTTGTTAAATTTCACTTATTAAGGAAACATTCATTTATTGAACATAACATCTGTAGAATACATCATTTTAGTGATCATTGTTAGCAGTAAAATGACTACTCTACTTGATAGGTTTCAATGGAATGATTTAGCTTTGATGAAAACTCCTCATGGACCATAAGAAAGAGGGAGCCAACACAGATGGAAAGACATAAAATGTGTGACAGATCTATGGTAACTTAATTGCTTTTATTCTACTCTTTAGGGGAAAGGAGATGACATCTTAGTTCCTACAATTGGTATGACAGATAATATTTGAAATTTAAAGTATTAATGCTTATTTTACTTTTAGGCAAATTTTATATTCTCTTTCCTTCTAGAAACTTAAATATTAATGTTAGCACATTATTCAATTATGATGTATTATTTACTTGAGTAAAGAAGAAAAGAAAATCTTTGTTCAGATGAAAACCAATGTACCTAAAGTAATTTTTCTAATTTGAAATAATTATACTACACAATGTGATATCATTCAGTATATCAGATTCATCATATTGATCCCTCTAAATACTTTCAGATGTGACATGCTTGAATCATTTTTTAATCTGACAATATTCCAAGAAATTGAAGAACAAGATATGTAGGTAGTTGACCCCTCGGGAAATTCAAGCCACTTAAATAGAGATAATTTTAATATATTCAAATATAGAAAGTGAAGTAGAAAATGCAAATTAGAAATTAAATATAAGAATCTATTTAGAATAAAATAGAAAATTTGGAAATTTGAATTCCTCTATCAATTATACATATCTTATGATTGTTGCTACACAAATAAGCACAAGTAATACATACAAGTATATATTGCATTTAAATATTCTGTCCTTAAATGGTCATAGTTACAACTCAGAAGAAAATTAGTAAGATAGAGAATTATAAAGATATTTTCATATCAGAAAGGCATATTTTCTAATTTTAAAGGACATATGAATGGAACAACCAAAATATTTCTCTGGAAAGCATTTATATTTAAAACTCATCTAGCTTGATATATAAAAAAGTGTTAATAAGTAGCTGCTTTTATGACAATGTAAGAAACCCAATTATTTTAGCCACACTAGCAATCCTGGTATATTTTACAACATTAACATTCAGAAAGGTACACTACCTGGGCTCTGTTAGCCTAGACCACTTGCAAATAAATTTTTGTTACTCTCAGGAGATCAACACCACAGGACACTCAGTATATGATGTCTCTGGGCCAGCTGCTTTCTTTTCTTTCTAATAATGCCTTTTTTCATAATTTTATTCTGTAGGTGGTGGGGCTTGAACTCTGGGCTTGGGCACTGTCCCTCAGCTCTTCAGCTCAAGGCTACTGCTCCATCGTGTGAGCCACAGCTCCACTTCTGGTTTTCTGGTGGTTTATTGGAAGTAAGAGTCTCATGGAAAGCCTGACTCAGGTGGTTCACAGCAGTAATAGTAGCTTCTCAGGAGGCTGAGATCTGAGGATCATGGTTCAAAGCCAGCACGGGCAGGAAAGTTTTTGAGACTCTGATCTCCAATAAACCACTAGAAAACCGGAAGTGGCACTGTGGCTGAAGTGGTAGAATGCTCGCCTTGAGCTGAAGAACTGAGGGACAGTGCCCAGGCCCAAAGTTCAAGCCCGTCGACAGACAAAAGTTGCTAGGATTACAGGCATGAGCCACCAGTGTCCAGCTTGCCATTTGCATTTTCTTATGTTTTTTCTGAAATTAAAATACACAATAATTCAATATAATTTTTTCAATTAATGACCTTGTTTGAAAAATTGCAGAAGCATAGAAACCATCTAGGAATCTTTTAATCATCCAAGAAGATAACACGATACATCACACACACATACAAATATATCGCATGAATATGTATGCTTTTTTGACTGCCTCTCACAACTTGTGATGCTCTTACCTTGTGTCATTGTTTTACATGTTGTTTAAAGTCCTATAAGAGAGGAATTATTTTCTTAATTTCATAGATTAAAAATGGAGGCTTAGATACACTAAAAATTTGTTGGGTGTGTGGTAGCATATAATCCCAGCAACATAGAAAGCCATAGATAGAAGGATCATACTCTGAATCTAGCCTGGAGCACCAACATGATATGTAAATAGTACAACCCAGACACATGCATATACAAGGTTGTGAGTGTGGCTCAAGTGATAGAGTATTTGCCAGCAAGGACATGGCCATGAATGAGTGGGGAGGAGGTGATTTTGAAGAAATAGTTGGAGGTAGAAAGAGCTACTAGTGATAAAACAGAGTTGATTTTAGACAGCCTGGGAATGTGCCCCCCCCCCCCACCTTCGCCGTTCCAGTGCTGGTATGTCTGAGAAAAAAAAGAGAAAAAAAAGTAGCTGCAGGAAGGAAACTACTGCAAGAATACCAGCAGAGGAATGGTCCTGCTAGACCTTGAGAATCCAAGAATATAAAAATGAAAGAGGGAGGTAACCCCAAGACAAAGACCGCTGGGGACTGTCCTTTACTCAAGGGTACGGCCCAAGACCACGCAGACCCAGAGCCCCCTCTCCACTGGGCACTATCACAGCTGCCAGGGTCCAGAGTGTCACAGGTCCCAATAACACCAAGGACCTGGAGAGACACAACCAATATCTGGTGCTTGCCCTGGACTCCAGCACAATACAAAAGCAGCAGCTCTGCATTGAGATCCAACAACTAAAAAAGGAAATGAAAGAGCTGCAGGATCAAGGGAAAAGACAAGGAGAAGATGGCCTGTGGGCATGACGCCCTGAAAGCAGAGCTGGAGAAGCACAAGCAATCGATACAGATGCTGATTAGTGAAAAATCAGGCTTACAATCTGCCCTGGCCCACAAGCAGCAAGAAGCCTATGAAAGAGCACTGGAGCAGGAGGGTCTTACCAGCTGTCTGCAGACTGCACAGCAGCGTGTAACAGAACTAGAACAACATTGTCTGCAGTCAATACCACGCAGAATGAAACTGAGAACAACAACATAGAGCTCATGAAAGCCCTGAATTGCGTGAAGCTGCAGCTCCAGAAAAAGACCATCAGTATTGAAGACATGGAGGATGAGAACGCTGAGCTGCAGGAGAGGCTGGAAATGCTCCAGAAAGAGAAGGCCGACATGAAAATGCAAATCCACAAGTTCCAAGAGGAACTAGTGGAGCTGGCATAGTTGGAAAGCCAACTCAACAACATGAAGGAGTGGGTGGCAAGATTAAAGGAGGAGAGAGACATCTTTGAGGAGGACCTGAGGCTGTAGAGCTCCATGGAGAAGGAGAAAGTCCAGCAGCTGCTAGAGCAGGTGAGCCAGCTGAGAGAGGGGAAAGAGCAAGGGGTGAGGCAGGTGTTGGAGTTGGAGAGCAAGCTGGTGGAGCTGAGAGAGCAGCTGTCAGAGCTGTGGCCCCCACAGCCACCTGCAGGGCCAGCTCAGGCTGAGCAGCACCTGCAGGCGTACACCCTGCAGTTGCAGAAGGAGCTCAAGACCCTGGAAGAGCAACTTCACCTCCAGGTGGAGGAGAACCTGAGCCTCAGTCTCCAGAACCTGGAGCAGCAGCAGCGGCTGTGGATACTGGAAAAGAAGGCTGAGGAATGTGCACAGCATGCCAAGGACTGGCACAAGATCCTGGAGATGATGGAGAAGGAACAGGAGACCTTGAAACGCACGCTGGTGCACAACTGCCACCTGAAGAAGAGCTGGCCCAGCTCCAGGATGCCTTGCAGAGGCTGAGAGATGAGAAGGGGGAGCTTGCCAGCATCCTGCACACAGAGCAGCAGGAGAAGACAATCCTGCAGGCGAACCTGGATGACCTGGAGGAGGAATTCAAAGACGGAAAAGACGTGGCTGCGTTCAATTGCCAAGCAGCTGAGGATCTGCAGGAGATGCATGACAAGTACCTGGCCCAGGTGCAGGAGCTGAGCGCCTCCTGCAAACAGCACAGGGCCACTAACCAGCAGCTGATGTCAGAGAAGGAGGCTCTGCAGCAGCACCTGATGGACCATCTGATGGACCAGCTGAAGCAGGAGCAGGTGCAGAACAAGTTGCAGGCCCAGCTGGAAAGGGAGAAGTTACAGGACACTCTGTGCTTGGAAGCAACAAGACAGGATAATGCGCAGCTGCGGGCCCAGCTGAGCGCCCTGGCTTTCCCCAGGGAAAATGAAGGCCTGAGCCAATAAGACGACAAGGGTGAGGAGGCGACTCAGGATGATGTGACTGTCCCAGAGGATGTAGACAACCCACACAGCATGTAGGATTTTTACATGGACGCACTGTCCATCGCAGAAGGCAGGAAGGTGAGGATGAGGCGGCAGCTGCAGGAGCAGCAGGCCTGCTGCAGGTGCCTGAGTGAGCTGGCAGCCCAGTGCCAGAGAAAGCTGGAGAGCCAGGACACCTTCCCCCAGCGTTGCATCCACAGGCTTTTCGGCAAGAGGAAGTAGGACACACAGGCTCCCAAGAAGCAGCTGCACATCTGCTTCCCTGAAGACTTGGCTGGCAAAGGGCACCCCCAGAATCATGTGGACGACCTCCACCATCGCTGCAGCCAGAGGACCCAACACCTGACCACCATGGAAGAGACCATGGTGCTGTACAAAGAACAGCTAGAAGTCCTGGAGAAGCTGTGTCTGGAGAAAGACAAGTGTGTGAGCCAGCTGTCCCAGGAGAAGAGGAGGAAGAGGAAGGAGCTGAAGGAGCTGTTGCTGCACCTTACAGGGGAGAGCACAAAGTGCCAGGACATGATGCTGGCAGGTGCCCAGGCCCCTGCTGCTGACGCCCCCTCACACCTCACAGTCCCCCTGAAGACGGAGGTCAGGGAGGAGCAGCAAGTCTGTGAAGATGTGCATCTTCAAGAAAACTTGAAGCCTGTCCCTGGAGAGGCTGGGGCGCCTGGGCCCCTGAAGAGCCCCACTGCAGAGCTTCCTGTACTGATGCTGCCTGCCATCCAGCCCCAGCAAGAGCCCACAGACAGGGGTGAAGAGTCCTGCCTCCCTGTCTTCTATAAGCCACAGGCAGATGATGCATTTGATATCATCACCATCTAAAGACTTGGCAGCCACTGCCTAGAAAAGTCGACTCCTGTCCTTTTGCAGGACATGGCAGTTGGGTGGGCATTTTCTCGGTTCTTGTTACTATGGCAGATGGGAAGGGTAACAGTAACAGAGCAGCCAATCCTGAGAGGTGGCCAATCTTTAGGAAAGTATATTGGTTGCTAGTGAAGTGTCCCAGGTGATGTTTTTTACAATGACTAAATTCTTTCCATGAATGAAAAAGATGGGAAGTGATGGCATAGTTTTCACTTAGCATATTGTCTTAGTGATACTTTATAAGTCACATCTCTATTAACGTTCTGCTGTTTGTGATACATACTTATGCTGATTTATGGCATATTTTTCATAATTTTTTAATATTATTGAGGAGAAAATTTGTGTTTTTCCCCCTCAACTGAGTTATTTCATCATTTAACCTTGTATGTTGGTGCATTCACGCATTTTAAATATTGTGCACCAGTAACAAATTCTTTTCTTAAATTTTAATCCGACATAATGCTAGTACAGTGAGCTGAAAAAAATAGTACAAACTGTTAAAAGGAAAATGTTGATAAACCTGACAACTTGGAAAAAAGAAATAGTGATACCAAGATAAATGGAGGATTCCTGTAGTAGAAAAAATACAAGAATCTTCTGAAATATATTGCAGAATAATAACACACAATTGTAGAATGTGTATAATGAGAATGCCAAATATCTCAATTTTTCACTTATGGATTGTTCAAGTCGCATATTCAGTGAATCAAATACAGTATTAAAATTAATTTACTCTCTTTGTGTGTGTGTGTGCATGTGTGCTGGTCTGTAGGCTTGACCTTGTGTGCTGTTCCTGGGCTTATATTGCATCCCTTGTGGCTTTTTAGTGGATAGAGGTAAGAGTGTCACTGACTTTCCTATCAGGTCTGGCTTCTAGTGCAGTCTTCAGATCTTAGCCTCCTGAGTAGCTATGCCTACTATTGAGAGCCCGTGGTACCTATCTCTGTCTGTCTGTCTGTGTCTCTGTGTCTGTGTCTGAGTCTGTGTCTCTGTCTCTGTCTGTCTGTGTCTGTCTCTATCTCTCTCTCTTTCTGGTGTATGTTCTCGGGCTACAAATCATGGCCTGGGTGCTTTCCTAAAGGCTAACTCTCTGCCACTTGACCACTGCCACACTTCAGTACTTAATTGACAAGAAGAGTCTTGAGGACTTATCTACGCTGACTTTGAGCTGCAATTTTCAGATCTTAGCCTATTGAGTAGCTAAGATTAGCCTTGTGAGCCCACAGTGCCCAATGTGCTCTTTTTTAATTTACTACTCAAACTTAGTAGAAGATTAAAAATTAAAATGTATCCTCTTGTTTGGGACACTGCTGGCAGTTACTTCTGGGTTAATGACATAGCATCAATTATATGTTAAAGATGAGTACATGCTTCCCAGGACACAGCATCAATGATATGTTAAAGATGAGTACACACTTCCCACGATGCAACCAGTGTCATCTCGGGTCTTCACAAGAAATAGAGATGTGAAAAATTGCCGGAGTGCGTTGTAGTTGTCTATGTCATTGTCATAATTATTCTTTCATGCATAAGTCTGTTTCTCTTTTCACAAGGAAGTGGAGTTCATTCTTTCTTTGAATCTCAGTTAATTTTGAGATTTCTCATGACCAGAAGAAACTGATGAAAGCTATGCTGCTCAGTTTTGACTGCAGCTTAAAATGAGTATTTTCTTCCTGTTGACTCTTGCCTACTAATGAACAGGGTATAAAGGAACTGGTTAATTACTGGAGGGAAGTAGATGATGTGGAGGTGCTTTTAAATGCCCTACATTCGATGAGTTTTGTAGGATCTTGCAGCCTAACTGAACAACCTAACAATGTTCCCAGCAAATCATTGGCTGAATTGCAGACCCAATAAGAAGTTGTGAAGTTATGGTTGTTTCAGGACACTAAGTTTTGTAGTGACTGGTCACAAAATAAATAGATCAAATATGCTTTTTATATGAAACAACTGGTTTTAGGTCCTGGAGTGGCACTATAACCAAGAATGATCCCTGCCCTCCATGAGCTGAGTGTGTCAAGGGAGTGATCACACAAAATTACTCAATAACTTCAGCATTCGAACTGGAGAACAGGGACAGGTGATTTTTTTCTTAATGGCAGTACTGAATTTGAACTGAGAACATCATCCTTTATAGGGAAGAATTCTCCTGGTGATCCCTGCTTCTAGCACTTTATGACACTGATCATATTTTTCAGTCATTTATTTATTTATTTATTTTTGTGCCTGTCCTGGGGTTTGAACTCAGCACTTAGAAGCTATCCCTAAGACTTTTTGTGTTCAAGGCCAGCACTCTACCACTTCAGCCATTGTTTCATTTTTGGCTTTTTTGGAGCTAATAGTCTCATAGGCTTTCTTGCCTGGCCTATCTTCACTTGGTGATCTTCAGATCTCTGACACTTGATTAGCTGTGATTACAAGCCTGAGCCATTGGCACAGATCTGAGCCACTGGCTGACACTGATCATCTTGATTCTTGCTACCTCACTAGGCTGACTTCAGAACTATGTTCCTGCTCCGCTATGATATCTGTTCTCCCTGGGATGACAAGTGGGCATCACTGTGCCTGGTTTCTTCAGTCTAGATAGAGTCTCCTGCCCTTTTCCACCTGGGTTGACCTGTACTCATTGTGCTCCCATTGCATAGCTTTGTATAGCTGAAATAGCAAGTGATTCCCACAGCATAAGCTGCTGTTGTTGTAAGGCTTCGCCTAGGTTTTTATGAACCATCATGTTAAAATGATATGTGAAGCAGGTTTGGACCTCCCTTGGGTGGGCTTTACAATTCTATGGACATTGATGCGCCTCAGCTAGGATTGCCTACTGCTCAGACTAGGATCTCAGGCTCAGGCCTGCTGGCGAAACACTGGCTGTGGCTTCAAACTTGTTTTCTCAGTGACTGCTTCTATATATGGTTGCTTTCAGGCCTCTGCTGATGATGAGAGCAAGAAGCAGCCAGTCCAACAGGAATCCTCCTGGCTCTCCTTAAAGATAGCTACACAGGGCTAACTGTGACTTAATTTGACCATGAAGAGAAGAAATAAATTGCAGTATGGTGAATTTACCTAGGCACTGGTACCTTAGAAAACGTTTTAGTCTCCCAGGGTAGACTTAATGACTTCTCCTCAAAGTAGGATACATAAATCTATGGGAGCTTTAGCCTCCACGTGTTTGTCCTAGGATAGAACTTACTGTGAGTCATTCTGTGTGCATCAGGGTTTCCTTGGGTATTTTTCTTTCCTGTGGTTCCAGTGTCCAGCCTAAGGTGACATCCTGGCCCAACATCAGTTTCCCTTTAGTTGTTCATTTGCACTGTGTGGCCTTTTTGCCTGGATACTGTCTCTGAACTAGGCCCCTCCTTTACCTTTCCCTGAATAGTGAATGGTTGATAGGCTATAGAGTCTCACGTGCTAAATTATGAGTATTGAAGCTAGAAAGCCAGACATTGAAGTTTTGGAATAGTACAATTTGTGGAGCTCTAAAAACATTGTCCTTGGCGCTTTGGGCACCATTGAATATAAAAGACTTGAGCAAAGGACACTATCATTGATTTATGTTGACTTTTTGCCACTTCTCCTTCCCAGTCTTCATATATGAAGGAGGCCTACTGCACAATATGTGGATCTCTGAAGTGGAAAGTTTTGCCATATACAAGAGAGTTTGTTTATAATGCCACCACTGGAGGCAAGGGAAATGAAGTGTTGGGGGCCTTTGCATTCATCGTCCAACTTTCTGGCTCCCCATTGGTGCAAGTTCAGCAAGTGGCAGGATTAGGATACTCTCAGAGTACAGTTTTTAACTTCCCATTTCCATGGTTCCCTCCTCAGGCCCAAGTGCAGGGATGGTAGCTGCAATAGATTTGAGCTACTTCCGGATTCCTGACGAGCAAACACTCAACTGCAAGGCAACCATACATCAGAAGGGGTGTCTGCTGTAGAGTAATTGGGTGTAAGTTGCTCAAATCTGTTCTCTGAAACTGATGAAAAAAAGGAATAACTGAAAGCTAGTGAAGCAAAGCAGGTTGTTTTTCTGCCTTGCCATTTCTAGGGTGTTATCCGTAACTCAGCAACTCATTAAAATCAAACTAATAAAATAGATTAACTTTAGAATCTAAATAGAGTTAGTGCTTAAGACAAAATCACATATGGTCAAAATTGTACTTCAGCTTCCTCTAGTGCCTATAAATTCAGTCACATACCACTTAGCAAGGCTTGCTTTAGTCATCAGTGGAGTACACACATGAAAGCGAGCACAACAGAGGATTTTGTAGCTGAAGAATTGTGGGACAATGACATCAAATGCAGCATAATGTATGTGGTGATGCTTATTGAACATCCTATTTTTTGACTGCCTATGTTTATTATTTTTTATTGTGATGGTGATGTACAGGAGGGTTACAGTTACATAAGAATGGAAATGAGTACAATTCATGTTGAACATAGTTAGCCTTTTCTCTCATTTTCTCTTGCTACCCCTTATGCCCCTATTTCTCTGCCCCTCCATGTTGTAAAATTCACTTCCAACATAGTATCTTGTGAGTATAACTATTGCATTGGTTCACTCTTTGGACATCCTATTTCTGTGTGTGTGTGTTTATGTGAGTGTGTGTGTGTATAAGTTGTATTATTTTAATAAGTGAAAATAAATTATGCTTCCTTAAAAAAGCAGTATTATCACTATCTCATTAAAATCTGATATAAACCCACTCACCTTCCAAAACCAAAGGTAATATTTTACTAAACTAATACACCAAAGTCTTTACAAGTTAACTTCTCCAGGTTACACACACATATGAAATCCTTATGACAGACAAATTACAGCTCCATACCAAAACATAGATAGCTAGAACAAAGCCACTATGAATAAATGACACCCTGGAAATAACTGATAGATGTTTTACATAGATTTACCAACAATTATAGGTACAAGTTAATATTGGAATTCAGGTAAAGAATGAAATGTATCAGTGTACAAAGTAACCCATTTATTTCAATGCACATAGTATTAAGCATCTTTTTTTTTCTTTTTTTTATTTGTGCTGTTTTACGTGAATCACACCCCAGCCTTTTGTTTATATTTTGCTTTTGAGACAGGGTTTCACTAACTGCCAACTAGCCTCAAACTAAGGTCCTTATGTCTCCACCTCCCAAGTAGCTAGGATTACAGGAATACACCACCCAGAAAAATAGTTACATTTAAGGTCAATCCTAGTTGTTCCCTATGTAAAACCATTTTTTATTTGAAAAGAATAGACAGTTAAGTCAGAACCTACACCAAAAACATTCTAGGATTCTTTGATAAAATCAGATTGAGAGGTGGTAGACTCCATTTCAGTCAGTGCCTGAAATAGTTTCACAAAGCAAGAAGATTTTTCTTAATGGATTCTCTCTTAACTCTGCTGTAGCTTCTTAAATCTCATAGACAGGCAAAGTTGACCAGTCTTATCGTTTTGAGAACCAGCTCTTCATTCTAGGTCTTCTTTATGTAACTTAGGAATTCCTCTTTTTCCATTTGGCAGCCACTTTTTTTCCCACTGTACTTGCAGTTGCTGTAACACAGCACCAATTTCCTTCCTGGAAGAAATGCCAACTTTTCTAATGTCAGGTCCGCTCATAGGGAAGTGTGCAGGGACCACTACTACATCTGCGTGAGGAGACTGCGTTCACCCTGGTACTTCAGCAGCTCACATACTCTGGCATTTCCATCTGGCTCTCTGGAATCTACAATGAAGTTTTGATAGGGTTTCAATGGTTTTGAATGATCTGATGCTGTAACTAAGTCTTTCCTATTTTTAACTCTAAATAAGCCAATGTTTTTCCTCTTCTTGTGAAATCTTCAACCTCAAATCCCATTTTGTGACATCATCTTGTACTTTCCGCAGTGAGGCCAAGATGGGCCTTCGCTTTGCTTAGCAAGTATCAACATTTTCACTGACTTCACTATATTCTTATAAACTTGCAATTGTGGGTAAACCTTTATGAGGAGCCATATCAAGATCATAGATCAGGTGAAATAAGTCGTTTACACATTTACCAAAAAGAATTTTTTTTCAGTTCTACCCAAATGCACTCTCCTGATAGTCCAGCCAAGCCTTTTGCATTTTCTGCGATTGCTTCCAAAGTCTCAGCATCATGTTTACCAAGTTTTTCCACAATTCTACCATCAAACCTGAAGTAGCTTAAAATCCGAAGTTAATCTTCTTGTATTCTTTGATGTGTGTGTCCTACAAACCGTAACTTTCTTATTTTTTTAAAATCTTCATAGCCACTAAAATAATCGAGTTAATAACCATCAAGGCCTAGAAACATGGAGTTTATAGTGAGGTCTCTGTGTTCGGCATCCTTCTGCCGGGCAGCTGTGAATTCTACCTAGGCATGTCTTCCGTCACTTGTGACATCTATCCTCAGTGTGGTAATTTCAAAATTGCCTTCACGAAGCATAGCCATGATGGTTCCCTGCTTCTCTCCTTTGTTGGTCATCTGAATGCCACCTGACAGAAACATCTCCCTCATTTGGGTTTTGGTGGCAAAATGGACATCTTGAAGTTTCACCCCATTCGGCAGATCCCTCACCGCTCCTCTTGCTGTTCTCAGCTCTTGATTCTCTTTCACAAATAATTCTATCAGACTCTTCAATCCTCCCGTGAAAAGGGACTGGAATCCTGGAGACTGCCATTTCAAGACAGAGCTTTCTCCAGCCTGCATCCTGTCCTGCCTGCCCAGGAAACAGCAGCCTCTGCATCTGGAGAAGTGGCCACACATATCTGCCAGGTGGGCACGTGGGCACACCGACCACACTTCCCTGCTCACCCACCACACATCCCTCTGCGCCCACCACACTTCCCTACAAGCACACCACACTTCTCTGCACACCCAGCACACTTCCCTGCGCACCCACCACACTTCCCTGCGCTTCCACCACACATCTCTGTGCACCTACCACTCTTCCCTGCACACCCAGCACACTCCCCTGCATGCCCACCACACTTCTCTGCAGGTGGCGGTGAGATGTGATTTTATTCATCAAGTGCCAGAGGCTCACCTCCTTGTCTAGAGGTGGCTCAACCCCAGCCAAGCAAGAGGGCCAGGCCTTGAGTTCAAGCCCCACCCACATCAAACATCATGTAAAAAAAAGTACATTTTCCTATCCCTCCCGAAGGGCAGACTTTGGGGTACTTTAGGGGAAGGAGGAGTGGAGCAGGACTCCAGAGAACAAACTAGACCTCCAGATAATCACAGCAATAACCAACACAACTGGTCTGTATTTTGTCATTGCTCTGAGACTTTGTGGAGGTTGAACTTAGAGGAACAGGACTAATTATTCTGATAAAGACTATTTCAAGGCATCTTAGCATTCAGACTGTCATATGGCGTAACTGCCTGCTTTTAGCCTAGTTCACAGAATCGGGGAGTAAAATGCAGAACTGAAAAGTTTGAACCTTTTTGCACTGGTTTTGCAGGCATGCAAAAAGCTGAAATTATGGTCTCATGGATGCTTCTACCCAGTCTTCAAGGCAAGGCCTGGGAAGCTAAGCAGTGTGTAATAGGTTCTGAGTCTCTGCATTAGCCCTTCAGAAGATGATGTGTGAAACAGTGGCAAGTCAGTGGATAGGAAGTTGTAGATGCCAAGGAACATGAGCACAGTCAGAACAAGAGTGAGGCTAGGTAGGCAGCAAATGACAAGTCCACCAGGACAGGGTTTCCCAAGAAAACTTCTGATGCCACTGTATCCCCTAGATGGTGACATCAGCTACAGCATTTAATGCTTATCTTCCTGGATTTAAGTCTTGTTTTGGTCCATACCTTCTTTCTGGAGACCAATTCTTTCCTTTTGGGTACTTTATTCTTCCTGGTACTAGACTTGAACTCAGGACCTGGCCCTTTGTGATCACAGGCTGGTGCTCTACCATTGGAGCCACACCTCTAACCCCCTCATTCCTCCTTTTTGGAAATATATTTACTTTGTGCCATTGTATGTTGGCAGTATGTAGTTTGTTGATTTCCTAGGGGTTCAGGGAACAGCGTTTTTCTTGAGTCTTAGAGGAGACTTTGAAATTGGCTTTTGAATAATGTTGGAACTATTAAAACTTGGGGAACCTGTGGAGATGGACAAATGCAGTTTGCATTATGAGATGGACATGAACTTTTGGAAGCAAAGGGTGAGATATCACAGTCTGAATATGAAATGACCCCATTACTAGGCTGATGTATTGAAGGCTTGGTCCTCAGCTGGTCGCACTCTCTGGGGAGGAAATGGAGGTGGGTCTAGGCTGGAGAAATAAGTCACTGGGAGTACGTCCTTGAGGCTATCTCTTGTCCTAGTCCCTTTCTTTCTTTGCTTTCTGGCTGCAAGTTGCTTTGCTCTGATGTGTTCTCCCTGTCAGGATGGACTGAGGCCTCTGAAATATGAGCTAAACACAGGGTTCTTTCTTTTAAGTTCTGGCTCTCTTCCAGCTTAGGCATACAGCTGAGTGACTATCCATCTACTTAAGTTTCCCATCATTGCTGGCATCACAGATACATACTATCATGTCTAACTAACCTGTATAGAGATGGAGTCTGAAGAACTTTTCTGCCCTGGCTGGCCTGGAACTGATATTTTCCAAACTCACTTTCCTGTGTTGTGTAAGATGGCAGGTACATACCACTGCTCAGCTATAGGTTGTGAAAGGGATTTCTTCCTGGGATTGCCTTGAACTATGATCTTCCTATTCCTAGCCTCCCAAGAAGGTAGGCTTATAAGTGTAAGCCATTGGCACTTGCCTAGACAGTAAAACTTCAAAGGCAGTCATGACAGTGGACACAGCTCAGTCAATAGAGTAGTGACAAATTTTGTTAGGAGATGTTGGCAGGGTACAATGCTTTTGCTATGGAGCATGTGGAGGTATTCTGGAAGGTCTTTCTGGACTAAGTATGGGTGTGTTTGTTTGGATGTGTATCCACTTGATGGTATATTAATCAGCTACATATTTTTCTACAGTTTTCATTTTAAAATATTTTTATTTAATTACTTGTACAAAGGAGTTGCCATTCAATAAAGCAGTTTAAGAATACAATGAGTTTTGATTAATGTCACCCCTTTATCATTTGCACACTCTATGAATTTAGTGATGCTTTTTATTCTACAGTAATTTCCTTAGGTTATAACTTTTCCTGTGCATTCCTGCTCTCAGCCATCAGGCATTTTAGTTATTTCTCCCTTTGTTTTCTTTCGTCTTCTGTTCTAGTCTCATGGTTCAGTCTGCATTATGGACTACCTGTGTTCCAAGTGCCTTGGAGCAAGAGCACATATATGGTGTTGTTAGTGCAAGTGGAGAAGTTGGAACATGATTCCAGAAGAGACTTCTATGAGAACTTATAACTAGTTTCCTCTCTTTGAAAGGGGGCTGAGAAATGTGGTTTTTGACTGTTCCCAGGGTAGGAGAATTCTAATGGAAGAAAGAATAGAATTTAAAGGATGCTACCATCTTTACCACAGACATGTTTATCTCATGGTATGCCATATTATATTTATTTGTATCTATTTGTACAAATGTTTCCATGTCCATAGTTTGTCTTTTCATGTTGCTAACAATATACTTTGGGTAGCAGAAATTCCATTTGTTACTTGTACAATATTAAAAAAAAATGAACGATGGGCTGGGAAGGTGGCTCAGTGGTAGAGTGCTTGCTTTGCATGCCTGAGGCCCTGGGTTCGATTTCTCAGCACCACATAAGCAAAAAGAAAAAATCCAGAAGTGGCACTGTGGCTAAAGTGGTAGAGCGCTAGCCTTGAACTGAAGAGCAGAGGGACAGCACCCAGGCCCAGAATTCAGGCCCTAGGACTGGACCCCCCCAAAAAAAACACACAAAAAAAACAAAAAAAATGAACTAAAAAAAACCAACTAGCTGGGCTCCAATGGTTTATGATTGTAATCCTAGATACACTTGAAGCTGAGATATGAGGACTGAGGTTCAAAGCCAGCCTTGGCCAAAAATTCTATGAGATTCTTAACTTCAATGAACCACCATAAAGCTGGAAATAAAGAAAAAAAGAACTAAAAATGTATAGTAGATCTACATAAAAGATATATAGAACATAACATAAGAGAAAAGATTTGTGACTAGATTTGACAAAGATGACACTAAAACAATGGTATTTATAGAAAAAAGGTTTAATTGTACACTTTTATAAGAAATGTGTTTGTTATATTCATCAGGACTTAGTCATGCTTGGCCTATATTTGTTTGTTTTGTTTGAAATTGCTCTTTTTTAATTGTTTATTTTCTTGTTTTATTTTGTGATGATCCTGGGTCTTGAACGCAGGGTCTGTCCCTTGGGCTTTTATGCTGGAGGCTAATCTCTACCACTTTAAGCCACAATGCTGCTTCCAGCTTTTTGATAGCTAGTTGGAGGTAAGAGTCTCATGGACTTTTCTGTCTGGGCTGGCTTTGAACTATGATCCTCAGATCTCAGCCTCCTGTAGAGCTAGGATTTCATGCCGGTGCCACTGGTGCCTGGCTGAAATTGTTTTTGTTTTTGCCAGTCATGGGGCTTGAAATCTGGGCCTGGGCACTGTCCCTGAACTTTTCCCTTCAAGGCTACTACTCTGCTACTTGAGCCACAGTGCCACTTCCGGTTTTCTAGTGGTTAATTGGAGATAAGAGTCTCAGAGACTTTCCTGTCTGGGCTGGCTTTGAACTGCAATCCTCATATCTCAGCCTCCTCAGTAGCTAGAATTGCAGGTGTGAGCCACTGATACCCAGCTAGTTTTTGTTGTTGTTTTGTTTTGTTTTACATAAAATTGTTCAACTTCACATTCCTTAAAATAGCCTTAAAACAGTGGAACTTGAGTGTGCAGAGAGATATTTCTGTTTTAATAAAGTGACCTGAAGGCTCTGGAAGTAGAATAAAAATGATTTACTAAGTGAAAGATGCGGTTGAACTGAATTGGCTAGATAATTATAGCATATTGAAAGACACCATAAACATTGGAGAATTCTGCTCTCAGAGTCAATCAAGATTTTTACTTATTAAAATATACCCTGAGGGAATGAGGTATGACTCAAGTGGTAGAGCACCAGCTTTGAACAAAAAGCCAAGGAGGATTGTGACGCCCTGAGTTCAAGCCTCAATATTGGACCCGCCCTCCCCCAAAAAGAAGATAATAGCCACAGCCAGGTTAGGTACCTAACTACATGGAGAGCTGAGATTGACGGGATTGTG